>NW_025799872.1:236258-414886 GCF_021613505.1 Equus quagga | reverse complement strand
CGGCAGGGCCAGGGCAGGGCCAGGGACAGGACAGGGGCAGGGCAGGGACAGGGGCAGGGCAGGGACAGGGTAGGGGAGGGCAGGGCAGGGCTGCGAGCTGGCTTCGGGTGAGGCAGAGGCGCCCACTGGCTGGGGTGGGCGTACAGCTGCTCTGGGCCCCCCTCAGCTCTTCACAGCCAGAAGACAGTAGTTGTTTGTGTGACAAGTGTTTATTTCTCCTTTACTTTTGAAGGATAATTCTCTGGGCACAGAATTCCAAGTTGGTGGGATTGTTTTCTTTTAACACCTAAAGTGTTTCACCCCCTTTTCTTCTTGCGTGGGTGACTTCTGATGGGAAATCCAAGGGGACTCTCATGCTTACTCCCCTGTGGATAAGGTCTTTCCCCCTCTGGCTTCTTCCTTTTTTCTTTTCTGTTTTTTTCCCACCTTTATTAAGATATGATTCATATATCCTCCAAGCACCCATTTAAAGGGTGCAATTCGGTGGTCTTTAGTGTACTCACAGATTCGTGCATCACCACCAGTCAGTTTTAGAACGTTTTCATCTCCCCAGAGGAAACTGATTCCCCCAATCCCCCCTCCCCTAACCCTAAGCAACCACTAGTCTGCTTTCTCTCTCTTGTAGATTTGCCCGTCTGGACATTTCATCTAAATGGAGTCATATAGTATGTGCCCTTTGTGTCTGGCTTCTTTATTTAGTGTAATTTCCTCAAGGTTCATCCATGTTGTAGTATGTGTCAGAGCTTCATTCTTTTTTTATGGCCAAATAATATTCCATTGTGTGGACAGACTACATTTTGTTTATCCATTCATCTGTTGACAACCATTTGAGTTATTTCTGATTTTTGGCTACTGTGAATAATTCTGCTATATAAAAATTTTTATAAAAGGTTTTGTGTGGACATATGTTTTTAATTTTTTAGGGGTAACTCTATATTTAATTGTGTGAGGGACTCTGCCAGACTGTTTTCCAAAGTAGTTGCACCACTTTCCATTCCCACCAGCAGTGTATGCAGGTTCCAGTTTCTCCACGTCCTCACCAGCACTTGTTATCTGACTGCGGTTCTAGTCATCCTTGCTGGTGTGCAGAGGTCTCTGTGATGCTGGGGTTTGCATTCCCTGATGACTAGCGATGGAGAGCGTCTTTTCCTGTGCTTGTTGGTTATTTGTATACCTTCCTTGGAGAAACAGCAATTCAAATCCTTACTCATTTTTAATTGTTTTTTCTTTTTATTGTTGACTTCTAAGTGTTCTTTATATAGTTTAGATACAAGTCCCCTATCAGATATGATTTGTGAATACTTTATCCCATATTGTGGGTTGACATTTCGCTTTCTTGATGGAGTCCTTTGAAGCACAAATGTTTGTAATTTTGATGAAGTCTAATTTAGCTACTTTTTCTTTTGTTGTTTGTGCTTTGCTGTCATATCTAAGAATCCTTTGCCAAATCCAAGGTCATGAAGACTTTTATCCCCGTGTTTTTCTAAGAGTTTTATAGTTTTAGGTCTTACAGTTTGGTGTTTGGTACATTTGGAGTTACTTTTGCGTGTAGCGTGAGGTGAGGCTCTCAGTTCATTTCTTCACGGGTGGCTATTCGTGTGTCCCTGAAGCATTTGTTGAAAGGACAGTTCTTTGTGATTCAATGGTCTTGGCACGCTTGTTGAAAACACTTAGCCGCAGACGTATGCATTTATTTCTGGACACTCAATTGTATTCCACTGATCTGTTTATCCTTAGGCAAGTGTCACACTGTCTTGTTTACTGTAGCTTTGCAGTAAGTTTTGAAATCGGGAAGTGTGAGTCCTCCAACTTTGTTTGTATTTCAAGATTCTTTTGGTCGTTTTGGGTCCCTTGCAGTTCTATATGAATTTTAGGATCAGCTTGTCAGTTTCTCCGTCAGCTGGGACTCTGGGAGGGGTCGTCTTGAATCTGTAGATGAACAGAGTCAGAGTATTTGCCATCTTAACAGTGTTGAGTCTTCTGACTCATGAACATGGGATACTTTCCCATTAATTGAGATTTTTAAAATTTATTTTAACAATGCTTTGTGGTTTTCAGAGCATAGGTTTTGCACTTCCCTTGTTAAATTTATTCCTAAGTAATTTATTCTTTTTGATGCTCTCTAAATGGAATTGCTTTCTTAATTTTATTTTCAGATTGTTCATTGCTACTGTACTGAAATACTTGAATTCGTATGTTGATCTTGTGTCCTGCAGCCTTGCTGAGCTGGTTCATTAGCTCTGTAGGATTTTGGTGGACTCCTTACGGCTTCCTAAGTACGAGATCATGTCATCTGCAGGCAGTCACTTTTACTTCTTCCTTTCCAGTCTGAGTTACCTCCATTTCTTTTTCTTGCCTAATTGCTCTGGCTGGGACTTCCCCTAGAATGGGGAGTATCAGAGGCTGGGCACGGGTGAGCAGGGCCCCATGCTCTCAGGGCGCCACACTCGGGTGGAGTCTCAGTTCCAGGAGTGTGTGCTGGTGGAGGAAGGGAGCCCCCTCCTCTTGGCTGCCCTTGCCAAAGGTTTAGCCTCAGCAACAGACAGTGGGGCAGGAGGGGAAAGACTAAGGTTTTGCCCCTCCAGGAAGAAGGCCTCTGCCACTCAGCATTCCTGTGTCCTTGCTGCAGCCTCTGGAGGAAGTCTCCTCGCTGAGCTGGAAGGGGTGGGGAGGGGGTGGTCTTGTCCAAATAGCACATATTTTTGCCTTTCTTACCAAGTTTTCATAGATTTTTCTTGAATAGATGTTTCTCCATTTTCTGTTTGCTCTTGGGACTATTTCCAGAGACTTTGAATCATTGTTTTTTAAATAATTTTCACCAGTTTCACTGGGGTGTGGTCAGTAGAGCTCTTTACACTGTCCTGCCAGAAATAGATCTTTCTTGTCTGGCTTCTTTCAAGATATCCTCCTTGTCTTAGATCTTCTGCCGTTTCACTATGACATGCTTAGGTATGGATTTTTTGGTGTTTATCCTGCTTGGTGTTGTCTAAGCTTTCTGGATCTGTGATTTCATGCCTGTCATTAGTTTTGGAAAATTCTCAGCCATTATTACTTCAAACACTTCATCTGCTCCTTTCTCTTCTTTTCCTTCTGATATTCTCATCATGCACATGTTACTCTCTTCGTAATTGATCTACGTTTCTTGGTTATTCTGTTCCCCATTTTTAAAAAAATTATTTTTCTTCCTTGCATTTCAAGTTGGGAAGTTTTTGTTGATGTGATTTCAGGCTCACTGATTCTTTCCTCAGCCGTGTCCAGTTTACTGACGTCCATCAAAGGCATTCTTCTGTTACTGTTTTTTTATTTCTAGCATTTCCTTTTGATTCTTAGAGTTTCCACCTCTCTGCTTACACGACCCGTCTGTTCTTGCATGTTGTCCACTTCATCCGTTAGCGCTCCTAACATATGAATCATAATTTTGAGAATTTCCTGTTGGACACCTCCACGTTCTGTGCTGTATCTGAGCCCTGTCCTCGTGTGTGTTCTGTGTCTTCAGACTGTGGCTTTTCTTGCCTTTTAGGCTGCCTTGTGATTTTTTGTTGAAAGCTGGACGTGATGTATTGAGTGATAGGAACTGTGGGAGGTAGTGCTTTCATGTGAGTTTTGCAATGGCCTGACTGGGGACTGGCTGGTTTGCTGTGGCTGAGGGGCCAGACCCATCACGTCCTTCTAGTTTCCTTCCCCTCCTGCTTTCTTTGGGCTTCCCTAAGAACTCCTTCTTAGAGTCTGTCCTGCAGCTCTGTCAGTTATACTCAACTGTTATTATGCAGTTCAGTGGGGTAAGGTTGGGGAGGGGAAGTGTCTGTAATTTAATGGTAAATCTCAGGGTTTAGAGACCCAAGGCTGCACTGCTAACTTTAGAAGCATCTCTTGGCCTTTGCTGTTTCTCTCCTTACCTGAGATGGGAAGCTGGCGGGGCTGGAGCTGGCTGCCTGCCCTGCCCCCTGTCGGATGAGGGTCTGGCACGGTAAGTTCTCCTGGTGGGTAGACGTTCATTATGGAGAACACTCTGAGTGTGTCTAAACATAGTTACTCTCCATTCCCCCTGCCTGAAAAGGAGCAGATCTTCACCAGGAGAAGCTGGTAGAGTTCCTGGAGGTAAAACCTGTGAAAGTGTAGGTCTTCTCTGAGACCGGGCCCCCACGAGCATTTAACTCTTAGACTAGGCCACACTCAGCTTCCACAGTTTGACAAAAATTACCGTTTAAGTACTGCTCCCAGTTACTGCGTCCAGTGGCTTCTGCTTCAGGTAAGGTTATCTCAGCTGTGATTTTCTGTATTTCTTGTCTCCCCAGATTTTGGGGTGGCTGTTTGCCCTATAACCCCAATTTTATGATGATTCTAAGAAAAGTAGTTGATTTTCATTTTGTTCAGATTTTTTCTCATTTTGAGGATGGGAGTAACGATTTCCAAGCTCTTTACATGTTGGAGTTGAAACCAGAAGTTCAGTTCCAGGTTATTTTAAGCCCTTCCTATTAATTGGATTGTGTTTTCATTGTTGAGTTGAAAGAGTCCTTTACATGTTCTGGATACTTGTCACTTATCAGATACTTTCTCCCACTCTACGAGTCGTCTTTTCACCTTCTTGATCGTGTCCTTTGAAGCACAAAAGTTTTGTAATTTTGATGTCTAATTTATGTATTTTTTTTCTTTTGTTGCTTGTGGTTTTGGTGTCTAATCTGAGGAACCATTGCCAAATTCAAGGTCATTAGATTTATTTCTGTATTTTCTTGTAAAAGTTTTATAGTTTTAGCTTTTGTATTTAGGTCTTTGGCTCATTTTGAGTTAATTTGTGTATGTGGTGTGAGGTAGGGCCCAGCTCAATTCTTTTGCACGTGGATATCCAGTTCCCCCTACACCACCACTTATTGACGTGACGATTCTTTCTCCACTGAGTCATCTTGACACCCTTGAGGAAGAGCATTGACCACAGACGTGTGGGTTTATTTCTGGACGCTCAGTTCTGGTCCGTTGATCCGTATGTCTCTTCTAAGGCCAGTGCCACCCAGTCTTCATTACGTAGTTCGTAGTGGATTTCGAAACTGTTTGTTCCTCCAACTTTGTTCTTCTTTTGTGAGACTGTTTTGGTCATCTGGGTGCTTTGCATTTTTGTTCAGCGTTCTAGGTTCAGCTCGTCAGTTTCTGCAAAGAAGTCAGCTGGTATTTTGACAGAGACTGTGTGGAATCTGTAGATCAATTTTCCGTTGTTTCTTGAATCCCACTTTTTCTTTCTATGTTCGATTTCCTTCTTGTTGAGTTACTTCCGTTAGTGGTTCTTTCAGTAAAGGCCTATAGAAAATACTCTCTGTATCCGAAAATGTTTTCATTTCATCTTTATTCTTGAATGTTTCTAATTTTCTAAAATGGATCTCAAATTTTAGGATAAAAGTTACTTTCCTTGAACTCTTTGAAGATATTATTTCGTAGTCTCTTGACATGTCTTGTTGCTGATGAGATGTCTGTTGTCCGCCTGGTTGCTGGGGTTTTGCTCGTTTGTTGTTTTTGGTAAATAATCTGTGTTTTCCTCTGGAACTTTTAGGATTGTCTCCTTGTCTTTGATGTTCTGCAGGTATACTGTGATGCCTCTCGATGTACGTTTTGTTCTTATTTATCCTGCTGAGGACTCAGTGAGATCCTTTAATTTGAGGATTCATAACTCAATTCTGAAAAATGTTCTGTTTTCTCTTTTAATAGCTTTTCTTCCCCATTTTCTCTGTTATTTTTCAAATCTTTCATATTTTTTAAATCTTTCTTTTTTTCAGCCAGCTACCATTTGATACATCCATTGAGTTTTTAAAAATTTAAATCATCATATTTTTCATTTCTGGAATTTCTAAGTTCCTTTTCAGTGTTGCCTGTTCTTTTCTCCTCCTTCCCTCTTCTTTCCCTAATCCTCTCATTATTCCTTTGAATGTGTTTAACATATTTGTCTTAAAATCTCTTTTGCAACCACTCCACTCTCCTCGGTTCTTGGGATCTGCTTTTTTGGCGGACGTGTCTGCTGGCCCACCTCCTGGTGGTTCACCTCCTCTGTGAGCGTCGTCTTCAGAGACGTCGTCTGCGTGGCCGCCAGTCTGCCTGGGCTCTGAGTTGTCCCCACGGGTGGTTTCCTGCTTGCCTTTGTTGGGTCCTCATGGGTTTCACAGTTCCAGACCCGTCCATGGGCGCAGTGACTTTGGATCTCTCACCACTGAGCCAGGAGCTTGGGTTCCAGCTCATCAAGGGTGACCTTCTGCCTCTCGCTGCCTCGCGGCTGCGTGGCTGCCTTTGTGTGGTCCTGACACTCCCAGAGCTGCTGCGAGCGGGTACCACACAGACTCCTCCTCCTGCCTCACCTCCCACTCACTGCTCTGGTTTGTCCCGAGCACCCTGTCACCCTGTGGTCAACCCCAGGGGTCACTCTTTAGTCCTCACCTAGCTGACCTCTTGGCAAGATGTGGCTGTGCGTGCCTCTCTGCCTGAGTTCTGTCCTCGCGGAGACTGTGACCCTGGCTCCCTGGCTGTCCTCTGTCCTCTCCTGCTAACTGCTCTCTCTGAGAGTTTCCAGGACCCTGCTCTCAGCCCACCCTCTGAGTTCGTGGCCGTTCCCTTGGCCTCACAGATTGTCCCTGGGCCAGCGGCTCCTCAGCCCTTCTCCCGCCTCTAGTCCCCCTGAGCTCCTGACGTGTCTGCCCAACAGGTGCATCCACTGGTGAATCCGACACGAACCTCAGACCAGATGTGTCCCGACTCAACTCGGATTTGCCCCCGCCCCACTCCTGTCCCTCTTCCAGCCCTCGGTTGATGGCCTTGCCCCTCCGTCACTTAGGCCCCTCCCTCAGCCATCCACCTTTGCCTCCCCTGTTCTCCCACCCCCGTCTGACCTCCTCAGCCCGCCTTCTCCCTCTCACTGCCGCCTCCTGGTCCAGGCACCACACGCTGAGCCTCCTCCTCCACGGTCGCCCTGCCCACCCCGATCCTGACCCTGTCCACTCTCGTCCACACAGCAGCTAGACACACCTCCTCCTGTCACTGCCCTCTTGGGCTATCTAGTGGCTCCCCAGAGCTCTTGGCACGAGGTGGAAGGCCATAGCCAGCCTTTGCCCCCAGCCACCCCAGCTCCCTCTCGTTCCTCACACGTGCCCCCTTCTCCCCCATCCAAGGCCTTTGCTGGCACATCCCTCCGCCTGGAGCCCTGTGCCTCTCGCTCCTGCTCCTCCGGCCTCGACAGGCCCAGTCTGACACCGTTTCCTCAGTCTCCCCCAGCACTGCTCTCAGCTGTGGCTTTGTGGCCTTGCGTGCTCATCTGACAGCATCCAACTTCCCCCGCTGCCCCGCTTCCAGCATCACCATGCAGGGGCCATTTGGTCCCTGGCACCCAGGGCAGCCCTGGCTCTCAGCAGGGCAGGGAGGATGGGGAGCTGCTGGCCGCAGCAGCCAGGCCGCCCGGGTCCTGTGCTCCACCTGTGCGGGGGGTGACTTCTCCCTGAAAAGGGGTCTGTCCCCACCGGCCGCATCCTCAGGCTCCAGACCCGCCCCGTGTGGGGTCTCAGCCGGGAGGAGTCCTGCTGAGGGGGTCGGTGGAAAGCAAGGCAGGGGCCCTCACTCTCTGCTTCAGTAGGAGAGACGGGGCCATGTGTCCCCATCCCCCACTTACCACGGCCGCGGGCAGATGCCTGGGCCTCCTGGACCTCAAAGTTCCCGTCTGTGATGAGGGACCTGCAGTGTCTGCCCTATGGCTGCCCTGTGACCCCCAGATGTGGCGCTGTGGCGAGCCCTTCTCCTGGGGCTGCAGGAGGCCTGTGGCTGGAGCTCTGCTCCGCGTCTCTGGCCCGGAGGCCCCGTCCGGGCCAGTCTGGGTGTGAGGAGGCAGGGGCTGGGCTTCGTGTGACCTCTGCCCCGCACTTGCCCGCAGCGCGGAGGACGTGGTGGCCCGCGTGCCGGGCAGCCAGCTCACACTGGGCTACATGGAGGAGCACGGCTTCACCGAGCCCATCCTCGTCCCCAAGAAAGACGGGCTGGGCCTGGCAGTCCCGGCCCCCACCTTCTACGTCAGCGACGTCGAGAACTACGTGGGTAAGTGCCCCGCTTCTCGTGGGCGGGGGGCGCTGGGGGAGCCGCGAGGCCGTGTGCATGCCGCCCAGGCACTGGCTGCGTCCAGAGCCAGCTGAGCTCATGAGACTTGGGAGCTCCGGGCTCCCTTCCAGGCGCGCTGCTGCAAAACGGGGGCTGTCTTGGGGATCCCTTGATTCTGCATGAGGACAGTCCTGCCCAGGAGGGCCCCGGCCGTGTCGGCCACTGCCCCTGAGGTCCGTGCTGTGTCTCCCAGCCTCTGCTGGGGCCTGACCTCTCTCTGGATCCCTCTGGGTTCCAGCTGATGCTGTCGCCAGCCCCGTCTCCTGTCCCCCAGCAGCTCCCAGTGCTGTGGACCCTCAGTCAGGACACCGCTGGGTGTAGGAGGTGCCGTGTATGCTGGGACGTTGTCTGGAGAGCTGGCACGGAGAGGCCAGCCCACCCCTGCGGTGACCTTGGTGGGGGGTGGCCACATGGCCCTTGCTCTGACGCCCTCGCGGTTGCTGGGGCTCGCCTTGTTCATGAGGATGCCGGGGTGGGAGGAGGAACAGACCTGAAAAGGCAAATGCCCAGACTGGCCTCGGCCACATGCCAGACAGGAGAGGGCACAGGTGCTGGTACCCCCAGACGAGTTGCTCCATCGCCCAAAGCTTGGCCATCTGCATCTGTAAAGCCTGTGGTGGGGGCGGGTGTGGGACCAAATGTGATCATCTGGGCACGTGGCACCCACACAGGAAGCCATCGCCGTTCCGGACAATCAGGGCAGTCCTCCTCTGGAGCCGGAGCCACCTGGGGTGGCCCTGGGGCTGACTGGCTTGTGACAGGGAGGGAGAGGGGCCCACTTTTCCAGCCTGGCAATGGCCGCTGTCCGGGGCTGCTTCTGCCAGGCCGTGGCACCTGTGTAACAGTATATCCAGGGAGTGCCCACCAGTGGCGGCAGGCATTTTCTAAGCTCTTCCCACATGTGAGCTGGTGTCGTCCCCCTGCAGCTCTGCCGTCTGCGCCCCAGGCTCCCGCTGCACAGGTGGGCCGGGCCTGTCCCCTTGCCCCGACCCCAGCTGTGGCTGCAGGAGCGGGAGGCAGCTTACCTCATGGGGAGGTTAGATGCTTCCATTGTAAATGTCTTTCTTTCTCCTCTTCATTTTTTTATAATGAAACTTTTCACACATACAACATAAGAAGTAAACAGTGAACCCCCACGTGCCCAATACTGGTCACAAAACCCCCTAGTTTGGCTGTTCTTCCGCCCCCCCCCCCCCCCCCCCCCCCGGCTATTTTAAACCAAATCTCTGGTACATCCATCATTTCCCCATGAAAACTCCCGCACGTGCCCCAATGGACAATTTAAAAATATGTATGATCACAGTTCCATTCTTGCACTCGACAAGACTAATGATAATTCCTTAGTGTCATCTAAGACCCACTTTAATTCTCCCCAGTTGCCTCAGAAACACCTTTTGCCTTTGGCTGTTTGAGTCAGAATCCAGACCAGACCCGCAGGCCGCACGGGGTTGAGAGGTCCTTCGGTCTCCTTCTGTACCGCCGCCCCCTTCCCATTCCCGCGTTTGCTGGAGAAGTTCCCACCTCGGAGGTGTGGTGGGCGGCGTCCCGTGGGGTCCCCAGGGTTCCTGCATGAGGTTAGGCCCTTGCTTTGACCTGTGTCCAGGGTGTGGGCAGGACTCCTCCCGGGGGTGGAGCCGTGGTCCAGCCGTGCAGCCGCTTCCGTCCACGGAAAGCCGCGTCCCAGCTCGTGGTCTGACAGCCATGGAGGCTGCTGTGGGGGAGGTTTGCTCGCCCTGCCCTCTCTCCCTCTGTCAATTGTGAGTCTAGAAGTTTCCCTCATCAGTTACCTGCTTACCTGGCACTTGCTTTCCGTCGTCAATGATTTTTACCCTGAGCTTTTCCTCATCAACTACAGAAAACGTAGGAGAAACGTTTTTCCTTTTATTTATCAATTTTCAGAATAATGAGTTGGTGCCCTAGAAAAGAGTTTTTTGACTTTTCATATTTGAAGTGTACATTTGTCCCCACGTTGTTCAGGACGTACTTACACTACAAGTCCTTGTTGTTTACCTGAAGTTGGAGTGTACCTGATGCCCTGCATTTGATTTGCTAGTCTGGACACCCCGGCTGAGGCCCGTGCTCGGCCGGCTCGCTGCTCCGCGGGGTGCTCACGGCGGCCCGAGGGGGCTCAGATGTCAGAGCCCAGTGCCTCAGCGACCAGCCCTGCCCTCGACGGCACCCCTGGGCGAGGGTGGGCGAGCGTCCCCTCGGCGGTCCCGGCCTGGCCTGGGGGGAGGCCGCGCCAGCGTCCCCGGCATGCTCACTGTCCCCGGCTGCCCCCAGGCCCAGAGCGGAGCGTGGACGTGACGGACGTCACCAAGCAGAAGGACTGCAAGATGAAGCTGAAGGAGTTTGTGGACTACTACTACAGTACCAACCGCAAGCGGGTCCTGAACCTCACCAACCTGGAGTTCTCCGACACCAGGTGAGCCGGGCGCGAGCGTCAAGTGTGCACGCGCCACGCCGGGCTGCTGTTTCCCTTCTGAACTATGAAAGTTACTCATTGTGAATGATTCAGGCAGGAAATAAGGAGGAAAAGCCAGGCCCTCCACTGGCCTCCCCACCTGCTCCCCAGAGACCTGCCGTAACAGCGCCCAACCGGCCCAGAACGCACATGCTCATGCACGCACACTCGCACTCACAGCCACGCTGACACACCCACACACAGGTGTCCACGCTCCCACCTGCCCCTGCACTGCACGCACATGCACATGTGCTTACACCCTTACTCACGGTCTGCACACGTACCCACGCACACATTCACTGGCACCTCAGCACAGTGGGGTTGTGCTGTAGCAGCTCTCTGCCTGCCGCAGGTCCCTGCCGTCCCAGCCTGAGCCCCACAGGTCATGTCCCCTCCCGCTGGCCACTCATCTCAGGGACAAGGTCCCGCACAGCGTGCCATGGCTGTCCAGGCCCAGCTAGTTCCAGGTCAGAGGCTGGTCAGCCTCCGGCTCCACCCCTTGACCCTGAGACCTAGTTCTCCCAGGACCACCAGCTCCACCTGCTTTGCCTCCTTATCAAGTCCCGCTGCTCTCCAGCTGGTCCTCTGGGAAAGATCCGGTGTACTCGCTCACCGCTGGGCGTGAGTTGATGATGGTTTAGTTTAAGAACGGCTTCATTTTGGGATCATTTCCACCTTGCCGGCTTCTTAAAAGCACATGAGATAACATGTGCAAAAGGGCAGCTAGGAAAAAATAGTTATCGAGACCCACGCTGAGGACTGGAATACGGACCTATGTCAGGAGCTGTAACAAGATAATGTAATGGGACATTGGGTTTTCTTTGAGCTTCCTGACAGCAAAGGAAAGAGGGAAATAAGGTGGATTATGGTATCTGGAGAAAGCAGCCTCTTCCCTGTGTGTTCACAAGAAGGATGATCTCCAAGGCTGAGTTCTGAGGACTGTGGCTTTGGTGCCAAAGAATACACTGAGTCACAGCACCGCCAGCTTCATCGGCTGCCCTGCCCAGAGGGGTCTTCACAAGGAGATACTGGGGCGAGGAGCTAGGAGGAGAGGGTGCTTTGGCCTCTGGTTTCCCCTTGGGCCTCTTAGGGCCGCCGCTTTGCTGGCAGAGGGTCGTGCACAGATTACACGGGGCCGTTCATGGTCCTGCTGCCAGGGCCTTCAAGCACACTCTGGGGTCCTGTTCTCCATCCGAGAGGGAGGAGGTGTGGTCTCCACTACGTCGGTCTGTCCCCAAAGGTGTCTGCTGGGGCCACAAGGGTCAGGCCTGACCCCATGGGTCATTGGGGCGGCTCTCAAGGGTCCCGCAGTGACGAACATACCCTGTGACCAGGGAGGCACCCACCGTGTGGCGGAGCAAGGGTGATGTTCTTGCTGTCACTGGACACACGTTGTCACCTCTGCACCCTTGCCCACAGAGGCCTCGGGCACCCAACGGGCAGTGGGACACCTCCCCTCACCCCGGGGGCCTCTGGAGGAATCCGGGGAGCAGCAGGCTTGGTGGCAGGAGGACCGGCTGGCTTTGCACCTGAGCGAGGAAAGAGGGACAGTGGGGCTGCGTCAGGAGGCAGAGGCAGCCACCCCCGCCGTGGTGTGTGGTGTGTGGAGGGTGTGAGGGTCCAGGCTGGGGGGCAGGGGCCCCTCTCCTGTGGCAGTGCTGCGCCTGGACTGCAGAGGTCATGATGTGGGGGGCGCAGATATGGCCGGCCAGTGAGAGCCCCTGGGGGACGAGGATGCCTTCCAGTTTGGAATATGCTAGAGACTCAGAGGAGGGCCTGTGGCTGCGGCTGGGGCTGGGTGGCCTGGCCCGTGATTTGGGATGGTCTTGCTGGGTGGGTGCGACCTTGGACAGACGTGTGTGGATCCCCTCCCACCCTAGGCATTGGGACCCCGAGACCTGGCACTGGGCGCGGCTGCAGGGTCACTGCGCGGGTGGCGCGAGCGGGACATCTGGGTTTATGCAGGACAGTGACAAGTAACTGAATCAGAGCCGCTGTACCCGTCTCGCGTCTTCCCTGGGAACGAGTCAGCTGGTCTGGTGGTGGCCCTGGCTGGGAGTCTCGGGCCTGTCCGCCCTGGGGAGCAGCGGTTTCTCACGGGTGCCGGGCGCCTGGACTGTGAGTGGGAGGAACTCACTCTCTGCCTGCGCCCGGCAACACCAGGGTGTCGGGACGTATCCAGTTCTCTTGACGGGGCTGCCTCTAGGGTGGGCGGGTGTCAGGCCTGCTCCACGCCCGTCTTCAGTGAGAGGCCTGCCACGTCCACACCGCAGCTGGGCCCATCCCGCCCTCTGCCACCTCTGTCTGCTCGTGACCAATGTGGGCCCATCACTGCTGACCGCTTCCCTGTCCCTGCTCCCAGAATGTCCAGCTTCGTGGAGCCGCCTGACATCGTGAAGAAACTGTCCTGGGTGGACAACTACTGGCCAGACGACGCGCTGCTGGCCAAGCCCAAGGTGACCAAGTACTGCCTCATCTGCGTGAAGGACAGCTACACCGACTTTCACATCGACTCCGGGGGTGCCTCCGCCTGGTACCACGTGCTCAAGGTGAGCGCTGGCCCCTGTCCTGCCCGTGTGGGCCCCACGTGGGCCTTGGGGGCACACCCCCCCCTTGACCAGGCTGCAGTTGGCATGCAGGACCACCTGCAGTCCCCACCAGCCCTAACAGTGCCAGCACCCGGGGCACGAGGGACCGGACATTTCTGCACAGGAGGGACACAGATGTGTGGCCCTCGGGAGGCGTGGGGGCAGGTGCACCTCGGGCCCAGAGCAGCACCGCTGTGTGGCTTTTTTCTCAAGACTGAGGCTCGTGAAGCAGTCAGGGGGCGCCCACTGGAGTGGTGGCAAAGGGCTCAGTGTCTGCTTGTGTCTGGAAGGGAGAGCAGTGCTGGGGAGACTTCCTGGAAGAGGGCATGAGGGAGCGTGCCCCCCTGGGCTCCGCACTGGAGTGTGAGGGGCGGGCTGGGGGCGGGGGGCAGCGCTGTGGGGCTATCCGAGCGGCAGGGGGCTGTTGGGGGCCCCAGGCTGGGGCAGAGGGAAAGCCAAAGAAAAGGGAGACTTGAAGACAGGCAAGAAAGGGGGCCCACAGGCCTCGGCCCAGCCGCCCCGGCCTCCCCAGACCTGCCGGAGCCAAGTGTGGTGGGCAGCTCGGCTCCTGACCCTGCAAGGCCCTGAGCAAATCCCGCTTGGCCGTCTATCCCTGGGGCGCGAGGGCCTCTGCGGCTCTCTGGTCCAGGGCGGGCCGGGGGCTGGAGGGGACATCGTTCCATCTCTGCCGGGACCAAGCCCTCCCGTGACCAGAGCTTTCCTGTCGCTCCTCAGAGCGGCCACAGCAATCCTCCGTGCTGCAGAGACGTGGCATTTGGGTGGGGGTGGCCCGACCACGCTGGGGTTCCTGTCCCCAGACCTTCCCAACATGCAGACTTCTCGGCTGCAAGGCACAGGTGGCCCCGCTTTGGGGAGGAACGGTGGCCTGGGCGGTATGGTGTTCAAGCCAGAACCCATCACCAGGATCCCCAGTGTCCCTGGGATGTGGTAGGCTCTGTGCCCCTTGGCAACCCCAGGACATGGCCCCTCTGTGCCCCTCAGTGTCCCTGGCACATGATGGGCTCTGTGCCCCTCAGCGTCCCCGGGACGTGGCTGGCTTTGCGCCCCTCATTGTCCCCGGGATGTGGTGGGCTCTGTGCCCTTCGGCGTCCCTGGCACGTGGCGGGCTCTGCCAGTGGCCTCTCGTTGGCAGGGGGAGAAGATCTTTTATCTCATCAAGCCGGCTTCCGCCAACATCTCCCTTTATGAGCGCTGGCAGTCGGCCTCCAACCACAGCGAGATGTTCTTTGCCGACCAGGTGGACAAATGCTACAAGTGTACCCTCAAGCAGGGCCAGACGCTCTTCATCCCCTCCGGTGAGCTCTGTCTCCGACCGCGCCCGCCCCTGGGGTCTCCCGTGTCTGCCCTGGGGTGTGCACCCTGGCTGTCCCTGCTTTGCCCTGGGGCCCATGCTACTCTGCGGTCACCTCTGGGGCCACCTCTGGGTCGTGAGCCCCCATAGCTTCCTGCCTGGCTGTGTTCACGGAGGCCGGGCCGGGGGCGTGGGGTTGCGTGGCCCTGAGAGCAGGTCCTGAGAGCTGGGCCACATGGTCAGGTGGTGTGTGCTGGTCTTGCCATGTCAAGCGTCTGCAGAAGGGGAAGCATGAACAAGCAGACGAACCCCTCACAGACACCACACCCACAGACACTCTGCCACCTCTGGGAGGCTCCCTTTTAAAAATAACACACTCACACCACTGTCGTCACTCCCTAGAAACGCACAGTTAGCCATTCCTTATTGTGAGCAGACGGCCAGTTCTGTTCAGATCTCGTTGTGTGCGGAGGCCCCATGTCCGTCTGTTTGTGCCTCTGAGTCCCTCCCCTGGCCTCCCGAGTCGGTTACTTCTGCAACCTGGCCCAGGCCTGCCTCGGAGGGCGATGAGGGCCGCCTGCCTCTCTGGGGGTGTGCACCTGCATGGGGAGCTCGGGGGGGCTGGGCAAGCTGACCCTGGGATGGGTCTGAGCAAGTCTCCTCAGCCCTGGGGCCTCGGTTTCCCAGTCTGCACTGTGTGGGGCTGCGTTAAACAGACTGGGCCAGCTCGGACCTGGTCTCTCCTCCCTGGAGCGCCCCGCCCCCCCAACACGAGGGCCAGGGCCGAGCTCCTTCCAGGAGCCCCGGGTGGACAGGGGCACTGAGGACTGGCTGGCAGGAGCCAGAGGCCACGTTGGTGGAGAGCGGGATGAGAACCCCATGGAGGCCTAGCCGTGCCGTCTCCCCCAGGCTGGATTTACGCCACACTCACACCCGTGGACTGCCTGGCCTTCGCGGGACATTTCCTCCACAGCCTGAGCGTGGAGATGCAGATGAGGTAGGGCTGCGCCTGAACCCCGGGCTCCACCAGCAGGGTCCCCACCACCACTGTAATGGCACCTCCCCTGAGTCCGGCTGGGCCCAGCCTGTGGGCGGCCCTGGGCATGACTGTTTGCCTGGTCCAGCCCCCATGTGTGTGGGAGGAAGGAGGAAGTGGACTGAGACCTTACCAGGGCCCCCGAGGCGCCTGGTCACTGGACAGCCGCTGCGGCCCGTGGGGGGTTTGGGGTGAATCCAAAGGCTGAGCTGCCTCCTCCTTGGACAGTGACCCAGGGTTCTGGGAGCTGCGGCCCTGGGCTCACCCCACGCAGGGCTCTCGTCCTGATGTGGTCCCCTGGTCTGGAGGCTGAGTGGCTGTGACCTCGCTGCGGCCTGTCGTGGCCTCTGGCTGTGGCATGAACCCACCTGCCTTTGGTTCACCTGCCTTTGGCGTCACCTGCTCAGGGCTCTGTGCCCTGAACAGTTCTTTGCTGTGGCTTCTAGAGCGTACGAGGTGGAAAGAAGGTTGAAACTGGGCAGCCTGACTCAGTTTCCCAACTTCGAAACAGCCTGCTGGTACATGGGGAAGCACCTGCTGGAGGCCTTCAAAGGTACGGCATGCGGAGCTCGGGGACACAGGGTGGGCTCGGCTCTGGGCAGGTGGGTTCCTGCCCTCTGTGGATTCAGCCATCCTCTGTCTCAGGCCCTGCCTTGGGCTCGGCGTGTGGCTCCGGGCGGCCGCCCGCCTGCTCAGGTCAGCGGCAGGAGGGAACTGCGGGGCGCCTGCTTTTGTGGTGTCTCCCTTCTCAGCAATGCTCTTCCGGAAGCCGCTTGTCGTGCTCCAAGCAGAGCTACCAGGGAACGCCTTCTCAGGCCCCTCTGCCCATTGGCTCTAGTTCCAGAGGAGAGGGGGAAACCGTCCATCACCCCAGCCGGCCAAATTTCACTGAAATTCGTCCCTCATTCCCCAGACTCGAGCCTGAGCTCCCCCCTGGCGGAGGGAGGGCCCTGCCCTGGAGGCCTTGTCCTGGGGGCAGCGTGGGCAGAGCCATACCCTGGGGCTGGCTGATGGCTCAAGCTGGGACAACTGCTGACTGATGGGGCTGTGGGGGGCACCCAGCCTCTGCCTCGGACCCTGCTCTGTGGAGGCTGATGGGACGGGCGGGCCACAGGGACCCAGGGAACAGCATGGGCCAGGCAGACAGTTTCCTGGCACGTCAGAGCTGGAGTGAGCTCTCTGGCGGGAAGAGGGGGACGCTCTATCCCTTTTCTGTGGAGTTGGTCCCCACCCCCAAGGGCATGTTTGAGGCGATACCTGCTCTGGGCTGCCCCAGCAGGAACCAGACCCACTGCTGGTGTCCCTGAGCCGTGCAGGGCGACGTGAGGGTGGGTATCAGAAAGCGCTGGGACGCTTGGTGTGGGGTGCAACTGTGGCCTTTTGCCTAGACGGGCAGGGGACCAGGGGAGGGGGCGCTGGGCCGCCTGGGTGAGGGACCTGACGGGTGGACGGTGGGAGGGCCAGTCCTGCCCCTTGCAGGGCGCCCCCCGGGTTCCAAGAGAAACCGTTGGCAGTTGGGCAGGTGGGGCCGGGTGAAGGCTCTGGGAGGTCAGCCCTGATGGCCCCACTGGGCATCTTGGGGGTGGCAGGTGAGGCGGGCGGGCGCCCCCTGAGTGAACCCCTGCGTGTCCCCCAGGTTCTCACAAATCCGGGAAGCAGCTGCCCCCTCACCTAGTCCAGGGAGCGAAAATTCTCAATGGTGCTTTCAGGTCATGGACAAAAAAGCAGGTAGGGGGTGTGCCGGACAGGGTAGGGTAGGGGGGTGGCAGGTGGGGCCATCCGTCCCCAGGGTTCATCCCGCCTTCAGTGGGGAGGAGTGTGAAGAGCGGTGGGTGCACCTGCCCAGGTCAAGAGGGAGCCCTCCACCCGGGGGCCTGGCCTGAGGGGTGGGGGCTGGGAGAGCCAGTGGGAGGAAGGTGGGCGGTGGAGATGGGGCTGCGTCAGCCCAGGAGCACGGGGGCAGGGAGGGCCTGGGGCAGCCACGGCCCAGGTGACCAGGCGCTGGGTCGGACAGGAGAGCTGGCACGCCCTCTCGGCCCTCCAGGTGGCCCAGGTGTCAGCTCAGAGGCTGACTTGGCTCTGTGATGTGGGCGGTCCTTTCCCCTGGCCCCCCGCGCCCCACAGTAGAGTGTTAGCCCCCTCACTGGCGCCCAAACCTCAGCCGCATCTCCTAATGGAGGCCCTGGAGAAGTGACTTCGACTCCCCTGGGCATTTTGTCTAGTTCGTTGTACAGAGAGGAGGGGGTCCTGTCAGTCTCAGGCGCCCTCTGGGGCAGTGTCCCCACCTGGGGGCTCCTCCCAGTCGGGGGAGCCAGCGCAGTCCGAGCAGGCCCCACAGGCTGCGGGAGGCCTTAGCGGGAGGCCAGGAGGGGCCCCTGTGCACTTCCTGCTGCTCTCACAGGCGGGCTGGGCGGGGTGGGCGGCCGGTGCCCTCCGAGGGCCTTCCTGCGGCCTCGTCTCCTCTGGCTCCCAGGCCTGGAGTGGTACGGGGGGTCCCTCTCGCCTCACTTCAGCTGTGTGGCCAGGAAGGACGGACGGCCCACATCCACTCCACAGCTGGTGGTGGCCCCGGGCACCTTGTTCTCTCCAGGACTCGGTTTCTCCACCTGTGGAGTGGGGTCACAGCAGGGCCTCCTCCTTGGGGCTGTGTCTGGCCCGCGTAGACTAACTCCTCCCAGACCCGCGTGACCAGTCCACGCCATGGCGGCCCCTGCCCTCACGCCTGTCTGAGCGGTGATGTGGGAGGTGGGGCACGGCCTGGAGGGACGGACAGTGGGAGTCAGGGGCCCCTGAGGCTGAGCCTGCATGGGGCCCAGTGTGGGCAGGGGTGGAGGCAGGTGTGGCCCACACGCGCGGCTGACCGCTGACCTGTGCCTGGCTGTCCTGCAGGCTTTGGCGGAGCATGAGGACGAGCTTCCGGAGCACTTCAAGCCCTCGCAGCTCATCAAAGACCTCGCCAAGGAGATCCGGCTCAGCGAGGTGGGGCTGGCCCTGGGCCGATGACCCAGGGCCACTGAGCCCAGCCGAGGGAGGCTCTGCCCGTCTTCCCTGGCCCTCCCCAGAGCTGCCCGCCGAGGACAGCCATGTCCCAGATGGCCCAGCCCGTAGGGCAGGCCCGCCTACATGATGGGGCTCTGGTGCCCAGGCCCCTGTGGCCGGCCAGCGGTCTCCTGGCAGGAGCACAGTGGGTGGAGATAGCCGGGGGCTCCTCCGCAGCTGCCCGCGATCAGGGGACTCTGGGGGGAGAGGACTTCAGCCCCTCGAGACGCTGTTTGAGCAAGCCTTTACAGCTCTCAGCCCTCTGTGCCTCAGGGTGGGCCAGCCGTCCCCATCAAGGCGGGGAGGGTCAGGGGCTGATGCTGCCGTGTGACACCGTCACACAGATGGTGTAGATGGATGTGAGCGTGCCCCAGGGACAGTGTGGACAGGTGTGAGCGTGCCCCAGGGACAGTGTGGACAGGTGTGAGCGTGCTCCAGGGACGGTGTGGACAGGTGTGAGCGTGCTCCAGGGACGGTGTGGACAGATGTGAGAGTGTCCCAGGGACGGTGTGGACAGGTGTGAGCATGCTCCAGGGACGGTGTGGATGGATGTGAGAGTGTCCCAGGGGCGGTGTGGATGGGTGTGAGCATGCTCCAGGGACGATGTGGATGGATGTGAGAGTGTCCCAGGGACAGTGTGGACAGGTGTGAGAATGTCCCAGGGACGGTGTGGATGGATGTGAGAATGTCCCAGGGATGGTGTGGATGGATGTGAGAGTGTCCCAGGGACGGTGTGGACGGTGTGAGCATGTCACAGGGATGGTGTGGACAGGTGTGTGTGTGTCCCAGGGACGGTGTGGACGGGTGTGTGCGGGTCACAGGGACGGTGTAGATGGGTATGCCTGTTTCACAGGGATGGTGTGGATGGGTGTGTGAGTGTCACGGACGCTGTGGACGGGTGTGCCTGTGTCACTCGGTGTAGGTGGATGTGCCCGTGTCACTCGGTGTAGAGGGATGTGCCCGTGTCACTCGGTGTAGGTGGATGTGCCCATGTCACATGGTGTAGAGGGACACTGCTTTTCTGCTTGAGAGTCTCCCACAGCCTGGGGCGGTGAGACCCTCCTGGGAGGTGGTGGTTGGTCACGCGTCCCCCTCCTCCCCCCAGACTGCCTCCAAGGCTGCCCGACCTGAAGTGACCACTGCCGTCTCCTCAGATGAGGTCTGTTTTGGGGACCGGGAGAAGGAGGAGCCCCCATCCCCCATTGAGGCCAGCCCTCCTCGGTCCTTCCTGGAGAAAATGTCCAAAAAGAAGACTCCCAAAGCCGTGAAGATGCCCAAGCCATCCAAAGTCCCCAAGCCCCCCAAGCCCCCGAAGCCCCCCAAGTCACTGAAGCTCAAGGACGGGGGCAAGAAGAAAGGGAAGAAGTGCAGGGGGGCCGCCTCCCCCACCATCCCCAACCTGGACCTGCTGGAGGCCCACACCAAGGAGGCACTGACCAAGATCGAGCCGCCCAAGAAGGGCAAGGTGGGTGGCCTTGCCTTCCCTGCCCATGGTTGGGGGCCTGTGGGCGCTGCGGGGGGCTGGGCCTGTGGGGTGGACTGGGGCCGCCATGTCCTCGTCATCCTCGAGACCCAGGGTGGTGTGGTGGGCTCTGCCTCAGCAAGCTCGGCTTGCAGGCAGCTGAGGAGAGACCTTTATGATGAAGGCAGCAGTGAGTCTGTGCTGGAACAGGGTGGCATCACAGAGGGTCACCCAAGGGGAAGAGTTGGCTAAGTCTTCTGGGGCCCAGGCATTGGATGAGACCTGAAGATGGGCCAGTGGAGGGCGGGGGGGTTGGAACAGGAGAGGGGCAGGGCACAGTAGGCTTGCCCAGGGCAGCGCGAGCCCCTAAAGGCAGTGACAGAGGTGGGGCTGGCCCTGAGGACCACCAGTGTGACCTGTGACCACAGGGTCTTAGGTATGGGCTTTAGGGACCACAAGCCCCTGAGACCAGGCTTCCTTAAGTGATTTCCTGCTAGTGGGAGAGGATTACCCACTTTGCAGGGGATTGGCAACTGCTAAGGCCAATGTCACAGGGCTACAGTGGGACACATTGGTTTTCTCTTCCTTAAGGCAAAGAGGGTAGATGAATGAATGAATAGATGGATGAATGGAAGGAAGGAGCCGGGGAGGCAGGGTGGATTGGTGGGGGGATGGATGGGTGTGTGGGTTCATGGATGGGTGGGTGGATATAATGAATGGGTGGTGGATGGATGGGTGGGTGGATGGATGAATGGGTGGTGGATGGGTGGAATGAATGGATGGGTGGATGGATGAGTGATGATGGAAGGATGGGTGGGTAGATGGGTGGGTGATGCATAGATGGATGGATGGGTGATGATGGAAGGATGGAATGGGTGAATGGGTGGTCGGCTGGGTGGATGAGCTTCTGTATGTGGGTCAGCTGGAGGCAGGAGCTCTGTGCTGTGGGCTCTTGCTCTTGTGCTGTAGCCTGAGGGTACCCTGCTGCCCTCCCATTTTTGCTGCTGGGTCACAGCTGCTGTGTTCTAGGCTACAAAGAGCGTCCTGAGTGTGCCCAACAAGGAGGTGATCAGCACACAGAACGACGTGGAGAGGCTAGAAATCCGAGAGCAAACTAAGAGCAAGTCGGAGGCCAAGTGGAAGTACAAGGTGAGATGTGTGCGTGTGCATGTGTGTGCGTGTGTGTGCGTATGTGTGCGTGCGTGAGGTGCATGAACCCACCCTCAGGGAGGGCTGCCTTCATGAGATGAGGTATACTGGGTGCATGTGGGCTTGGTGGCATGAGTGGAGGTGCACACCTGTGTGGCTGCGTGTGCGTGTTTGTGGGGTGTGTGCAGGCGTGTGTCTGCCTGTCCCCAGCTGGGCAGTGCTGTGAAGTTCTGTGAGGGTCTGGTCCTCCACGTGTGGCCTCCGGGGGCCGCCTTCTGAGGGGTTGCCTTGGGTGCACCCCGCCTAAGAGGCTGAGCGCGTTGCCCTCTGAGTTGACGGGTGGCGTTGCTCTTCGTGGCCGGGCCCATGTTGGAGCTCACACTCCCTGGAGCCGGGCACTGTCCCAGGCCGGGCCTGCAGGTCAGGGCTTCAGTGAGCGTGAGTGTCCAGGTGGATGTGGCCAGAGGGGGTCGGTCCTGCCGCCTCTGCCCACTGACCGCCTGCATGGGGCTCAAGGACAGTCCTGGGTTGGCTTTTCAGAACAGCAAACCCGACTCCCTGCTGAAGATGGAGGAAGAGCAGAAGTTGGAGAAGTCTCCTCTGTCAGGGAACAAGGACACCAAGTTCTCGTTTTCCTTCTCCAACAAGAAACTCCTGGGGTACGTGCATGTTCGTGCCAGGAGGGGCTGGTGCTTGCTGGGTTGCTGGCTGAGTCCAGAGTCCGGGATGGGCACCCTGAGGCGGTAAGCAGCATGTCCCAGAGGGAATGGGACTGCCTTTCTGCCATGGGCCTCAGTTTCCTCATCTGCGAGATGGGAGGAGAAGGCCACTTCCAGGTGGTGGAGAAACAGAGCGGACGAGTGTCTGGTGTCCATGCAGAGCCTGACGGGTGGGCGCCTTCCTCCCGAGAGCATGTGCCGAGGCCACTCAGCCAGCCGGGGGATGGGACTGGCCTGCAGCCCCCGGGGTCCTGACTGCATGGCCCTGAGCATGTCCTTGGTTTATCGGGAGCTCAGCGGCTGCGTCCCAGGACCTTTTACACAGCATTAACTCCACGACTGACGTGCTATAGAGAGTCAGACATGGAGGAGAGGAAGGCAGACACGACTCTATAATTGTGTCGCACCTGTGTGTGTGCAGGGCTGTGTGTGTGTGTGTGTGTACATGTGTGCATGAATGTAGTGTGTGTCTGTGTGCATGTACACATGTGTGTCGTGTGCGTGTGTGTACATGTGTGCATGAATGTGGTGTGTGTGCATGTCCACATGTGTGTACATGTGCGCATGAATGTGGTGTGTGTCTGTGTGCATGTACACATGTGTGTCGCGTGCGTGTGTGTACATGTGTGCATGAATGTGGTGTGTGTGCATGTACACATGTGTGTCGTGTGCGTGTGTGTACATGTGTGCATGAATGTGGTGTGTGTGCGTGTACACATGTGTGTGTACATGTGTGCATGAATTTGGTGTGTGTGCATGTACACATGTGTGTCGTGTGCGTGTGTGTACATGTGTGCATGAATGTGTTGTGTGTGTGCATGTACACATGTGTGTCGTGTGCGTGTGTGTGTACATGTGTGCATGAATGTGTTGTGTGTGCATGTACACATGTGTGTCGTGTGCGTGTGTGTACATGTGTGCATGAATGTGTTGTGTGTCTGTGTGCATGTACACATGTGTGTCGTGTGCGTGTGTGTACATGTGTGCATGAATGTGTGTGCATGTACACATGTGTGTCGTCTGCGTGTGTGTGTACATGTGTGCATGAATGTGTGTGTGCATGTACACATGTGTGTCGTCTGCGTGTGTGTACATGTGTGCATGAATGTGGTGTGTCTGTGTGCATGTACACATGTGTGTCGTGTGTGTACATGTGTGCATGAATGTGGTGTGCATGTACACATGTGTGTCGTGTGTATGAATGTGGTGTCTGTGTGCATGTACACATGTGTGTCGCGTGTGTACATGCGTGCATGAATGTGGTGTCTGTGTGCATGTACACATGTGTGTCGCGTGCGTGTGTGTACATGTGTGCATGAATGTGGTGTGTGTGCGTGTACACGTGTGTCGTGTGTGTGTGTGTGCATGAATGTGGTGTGTGTGTGCATGTACACATGTGTGTCGTGTGCGTGAGGCGTGACATAGCTCGTGCCCACACCTGGCAGGGCTGCCCGCGGCCATCCTCTAAGTTTCCGCTGTGACTCGGAGCTGTCCTCCTTGAGAATTGCAGACGTCCCGCCCTGGCCCACTGACCCCTGCCAAGCACCCGGCCTGCGCTGACTGGGGTGTAGGGGGGGTGACGGGGGTGGGGAGGTGGAGCGTGGCGGGCTCTCCCCGTCTGCGGGAGTCCTGCCTGCCCCGGAGGGAGACGAGCTCAATGATGATTTTTAGACCATTGCGTCTACACCAAGGCCCTGAATTTATTTTTCCAGAATAGCTCTGCAGAAAGCCCCGGCTGGTTGGCGCCGGCCCCACCTGGCTCTGAGCTCGTGTGAGGCCCAGAGCAGGCTGTGGGCCGGCCATGCGTGTCCAGGGGCTGGCAGGGGGAGGGCTGAGGCGGCGCTCAGGACGGGCCGGCATCAGGAGGAGGCCCGGGGCGGGGAGGCCTCCAGCTCGGCTGCTGGTCCTTTGAGGCCCATGCGGCGTGCTGGGGCCACTGGCCAGGCCGTGTGGACGCCCACTGACCGGCTGCTTCTGCCGCCCCAGCTCCAAGGCCCTCAAGCCGCAGCCGAGCCCGGGGGTGTTCGGGGCTTTGCAGAACTTCAAGGAGGACAAGCCGCAGCCCGTGCGGGACGAGTACGAGTACGTGTCGGACGACGGGGAGCTCAAGATCGACGAGTTTCCCATCCGGAGGAAGAAGAATGCCCCCAAGAGGGACTTGTCCTGTGAGTGGGGGGACGTGAGAGGGGCAGGCCCAGCCCCAAAAGGGCCATCTTGGGCGTGCGTGGTGGGCATCAGGTGTGGCCGGCCGGGCGCCGCTCCTCCCAAAGCCACTGCGGGACGCCTGTCTGCTCTGCTTCCAGTCTTACTGGACAAGAAGGAGGCGCTGCCCACACCCGTCACGAAGCCGAAGCTGGACTCTGCGCTGTACAAGGTGAGTGCTCTGGGGCGAGCGAGGGTCTGTCCCGGACCCTGGCTGTCCTCAGGGCTGTGGCCGCACGCTGCTTGGTGGAGCGTCTCTGACCGGGCTTTCTGCGTGGGGGGCAGGAGGGGCGTCCTCGTGGCCCACCCTTTCCTTGGGTGTCTTCGTGGGGAGCCAGGCTGGGCTCTGGATGTGGGATCGTGAGCCCTGGTGCTCCGCGCGAGAGGGACGGCAGTTGTGGGTGCATGGAGGGTCTGTGGGTCTCTGCGGGTGGGGGGCCTCTGGAGCTGCTCCTCCTAGCTGGACCTGCTGTGAAGGCTCATCTGATGCCTGATGACAGGGGCATGGGGTTGTGGCCCAGCCTGCTGAGGGTCCTACACTAAGGTGTGGGTGTGAAGTTAGATGACGTCTAAAGCCACATTCAACCCAGGGCGTGGCGGCCGTCACCAAGGAGGCCAGGGTTCCCCTCTGGGTCACACTCTACCTTGGGCGTCCCCATAGAGCTGCCTGTTGGGGCTCCCTGGGGTCCCTCCTGTGTGGGCACACTCTCCTGCCTGCTCCCCATCTGCACACCGGCCCCTCCTGTATCTGCTCAGTGCTGGGTCCTCGTATGCAGTCCTGTGAGCCAGCGCTCCTCTGTGGGACCGTGCAGGGTGTGGGGACAGCTCCGCCCTTGCGACGGGGTCGGGGGGTGCGGTGAGGGTGGCGGGAGTGGCTCCTCCACCCCGGTGGAGAGCTTGGCACCTAGGCCCTGCCGCTGCCGGGTGTGTCTGGCCAGCGGCCCCGAGGCGTGCGCTCCCACCAGGTGAGCTCTTTAAAAGCTTCTGTCACCTTCTCTCTGGGAAGGGAAACGGGAGCCCCTGTGCCCCGGCCACTCCCTGATGGCTGCCCTGTCCCCGCAGCAGAGCGACGACTCCTCTGACGAGGGCTCACTGCGCATCGACACGGACACGAAGCCCGCCCGCAACGCCAAGGTGAAGAAGGACGGTGGGGGCTCGGCCGCGGGCATCCTGGACCTGCTGCAGGCCAGCGAGGAGGTGGGCGCGCTCGACTACAACCCCAGCAGGTAGGCGGGCGCCCGTGGGCTGAGCGAGCGGGTGCTCACGCAGCGGGCACTGTGGCCGTGGTGGTTTGCGCGCAGGGGGCTCCGAGGCCCCACGTCCCAGAGGCTGGGCGGCCAGAGCAGGACCCTTGCCCAGCAGGGCTGGCGCCAGCAGCCAGAGAGCCACGTCAGGGCTGGCCATGCGGGTGCCGTGTGTCAGCGGAGCTCCCGAGCGAGGCACAGCACCCTGAGGACAGGTGCTCCTCCTGGTGCCTGGACAGGGAGGCGGCTGAGGAGCAATTCCAAGGGACACCGTGGCCGGAGGGGCTGCCGCACCTGGGGGCCCTTGCGCAAAACAGTGCTGCATTGGGCACCTGGTGGTGTTGGGGCTGCTTCGGCCTGGGATGTCCAGCATCTGTGTCGTGTCACTTCCCGAATGTCATAAAAGGAGCATAAGAACAATTCCAGGTCCTGTGTCCGGCGTCTGAATCAGGGGCCTTTGACGAGCCTCTCTGGGACCCCAAGGCTGGCTTTCCTGCAGGGACCTCTCCCTGCGGCAAGGGAGGCAGTGGCTTCAGAGCTTGACCAGGTTCCGGATCGCCACACCCACTGGGGGCACGTGGGAACCAAGCTAGACTGTCCTTGTAAAGCCCCAAGTAGCTTTGTGTCAAGACGTGGATTCACAGCCCAACCACAGGAGCCAGCAGCAGCCTGAGAGGGGCACAGACTTCGATTGCTGCAAGCTCAGGGCCCACCCAGTGCAGGGATTGACAGACAGTCCCCATACCCTGTGATTTCACCACAGGTTATATTAATAGAGGTTGTGGGCCCAGTTTGGGGGAGGTGATGGGTCTTGGCCCACCATGAGTCTGTCTGACCACACGTGGACCACTTGGTGTCCAGCTCTGGCCTGACCACGTTCAGGGTGCCTAGAGGGTGGAGAGCACAGCACTGTGACTTTGTGTGACAGATGCGTGGCCTGTCCAGGTGGGTCGGGAGCCCACTCACTGTGGGTGTAGGTGCTGGTCTTTTTCTGGAGGCGCCAGGATTCTAGGTGGGCAGGCAGGTGGCCGAGGACATGTGTCTGCTCGGCTGGGCCTGGCGGCTCTCCCTGCCGGGTCCACCAACCCCAGTTCTCTGACCCGAGAGAGACGGATTCGTCCCCTCTGGGCTTTACGTTGGCTGACGGGCTGGGCCTCATTTCTCCCGTGATGGTCCCACTTAGATTCTCTCTCAATCCCAGTTAAATTTTGGGTTTAAGCATGCGGCCATGTTTTTTCATGTGGAATTTCCACCAGTACCACTGACAGGTAACCAAGGGGTGGGGCCTTTGTGTCCCATGGCCTCCCTGCGCTGGGACCTGAGCCACCAGGGGTGGGCAGGGTGGCTCCCCTCCTGGACCTCAAGACATGAGATTCCCACCATGTGGATGGGGAAACTGAGGCTCAGAGAGCTTGGGCAGCTTGCTCAGGGCCACACTGCAAGGAGGTGGCAGAGGCAGGACTAGACTCTGTCTGCCTAACGGAAGCCGAGCGTGGGGGTCCTGGAAGGGTGACTGTGCTGGATGGTGATGTCCAGGCCGGAGTGGCTTGCCCTGAGGACGACAGGGCCCACCCGGCCTTCTGGCTGCCCACTTGGACCCCAGACCTGCACTCTGCTCGGCCCCCTCTGCCTCCAAGTCTGTGTTTCCAGAATTGAGGTCCCAGGGCTGCGTGGGCCTACAGAGGCCGCATGTCAGGCCGGTCTTGGACAGATGGACAGAGGGCCCCAGAGGCGGGTCCAGGCTTGGTCAGAGGGGGCTCTCGCTGGGCCACACAGCCGTCTTGTCTTCCACGAGTTACCGTCTCGCGTGCAGTGTACTGGTGCGGACGGTGCGGGCGTTTCCTCTCGAGGGTGGAGTGGCTGCAGGGTCCACGACTCTCCGAGGCGCAGACGGCCTGCGGGATCCGGTGTTCTCTCTCAGTACTGGTGCAAACCTAACCCCTCACTGCAGAGATGCCCTGTGGCCTTGGCCTGGTCGGGACCCTGGCCTGAGGCTCCTCCCCTCTGAGGTGCTGATGCCCGGGGCCGGCTCCGCACCCTTGGGGCCAGCGCCTCAGTGACCGGTTGATGCTCAGACCTCGGAGAGGAGCCCGAGACGCCCTGGGACCCCCGCAAGGTCCAGGGAGAGGCACCCCGAGAGGAGGGCAGCCGGGGTGCAGATGCTCTGACCACTCTGAGGCACACGTGTGCCCTTGCACACGCCTGCACACGTGCACGCGTGTCCGCCGGGCCGGCCCCCCAGCCCACCACAGGCGGTTCTTCTCCCAAGTCTCCCATTTGGAGCGTCGGTCAGCTTTTGATGGTCCACTTGCTCTGTTCTAAGTATTCACTGTTTGGGAAAAAACAGCTGAAGAAACGGAGGAAAATATGTTAATTTCTTGTGGATGGTTTACTTGGTGTTTGCCGCTGGGGGGAAAGCAGAGGATTTTGGTATGATAATTGGAGGATTAAGGTATTATTTTCCATGCGCGCTGGTTAGACTTTGCTCCCTAATTTGTCGGCCACACGTGGACAGGCGGGGGGCTGGGGCGGGCGTGTGGCCCTGGGCTCCGCAGCCCTCCTTGGGTTGCAGCCAAGCTGGGCTGGGACCACAAGGTCCCGATGGCCCAGGCGGGTGGGCGTGGCCTCCCGGGGGACACTCGCAGTGGGTGTCCTGGCCCCTGCCCTTCCGGTCCTGTCCCGCCGTGAGGCTGCGTGAGGGGCCACGAGACCTTCAGGGCGGGGACTGGGCTGGGCTGGGCTGGGCTGCATCGGGCCCCAGGGGCCTGTGCAAGGTGGAGGGCCCTCTGTGGGCCTTGCTGGTTCCCCTGCTGGGTCGATTCTGTCCTTGCTCAGGAGCATTGGTGACAACGGTGCAGCCATGACACTGTGGCTGCCAAATGCCATGCACTCTTGGCTGGGTCTGGGCAGCCCTTTGCCCCTGGGCGTGGATAGGGTGGGCCGGGCACTGGGGCGGGCGGAGGGCCCATTATGGGGACCGACTCTCCAGGGTGTCTGACGTACTTGATTTCCCGGTGGTTGCGGCCTTGGAACGGCAGTCCTGTTGTCGGGCTGCAGTGAAACCTCTGAACACAGAGGTCTGGCGTGTCTTGGAGGCAGGGAAGTGGCCCTGTGGATGGCTGCCCAGAGAGGCACCCACTCGTCGACCCCCTCCCCGCCGGCTCAGGGCTGAGCCCCTGCTGGAGCCTAGTGGTGCCCCTTGCAGGATGGCTTTGGTCCAGACTTGCCTCAGTGGCCCCCGGGGCAGCCAGGGGTCCCTCTGAGTCTGCGTCCCCGGGCCAACTCCCGCTCCCCGTCCCGCCCCGGCCACAGTCTTGGGAACCTTGTTTCTGAGCAGGGTCTCGTGCTGCCTTCTCGTGTTAATGATCTTACTAAATGTGCTTCAAACACTCAAGTGGGGCTGGGGGCGGGGGAGGCTGCCTAAGAGCAGAACACAGAGCCCCCGGGGCACTTCCAGGTGTACCTCTGTTACAGCAGCCCCGAGGTCAAGTCCGTCTTCTGGGGGCACACGGGGCAGGCAAGAGGGGCCAACATGTCAGAAGCGCAGGGCCCGACCTCTGCTGCCTCTTCCCGGGTCTCTTGCGTCTGTGATGGGGGAGGTGGGCTAAGCGGGGCCATGCTCCCCCCACCCCACGCCTGGCTCCTGGCCCTGCCCCCCAGGGTCCCAGGGAGTGGAGGGAGGTCAGCCCTGGAGCACTTGATGCAACAGGAGGTGTGGCCGGCTCCCGCAGCCCGGCTGGGCTGTCCTGTCCGGGGTGAGCCGTCCTGTCCCTGGTGGCCCAAAGCCTAGGGTGGTGGGCAAGGGTGAGGACACGAAATGGCCCCCGAAGGGAGACGCAGGCTGAGCAGGCCCACTGGGAGCTGCCGGCCTGGGCGTCAGCTGCCTTGTGAGGAGGGCTGGGGGGACCAGGGTGGGACCCTCCGTTCTGGCCGCACAGGGACACCTGGAGCCAGGCCGGTCCCGAGCTCCAGGCAGGCCTGGGCGTCGGTGTTCCTCAAGCTGCCGTGGTGATTCTGGCGCACGGACAGGTTGATGGGTCTTGGCTGCAGGAGGTGTGGGCTGGGCAGGGGCAGGCTGGGGGCAGGAAAGTGGGCCCAGGGGGCGTGGAACAGAACAGGTCCCCTGAGGACCCTGTGGGAGGATCCACAGGAACAAGGAGGGCACCAGCACTGCTGGAGGAACCCAGAACTCAGCCAGGAGGAGCCTCCCACCCAGCAGCGTCTGGACCCCACTCTGTGTGGGGAGGTGCCACTGCCCACCCTCCCAGAGCCCAGGCTGCGGCACAGAGAACACAGAGTCGGGCAGTGGCACAGGCTGCACTGGGTGTTTTGGAAGCCAGAGCAGGTCCTTGTGGAGGGAGGGGACAGTGTAGCTACGAGGAGGGAGCAGGGGCACAGGTGTAGGGCAGGGGCCAAGGACGTGGCCAGGAAAGCACAGGCCAGGTGCAGGGGTCAGCACTGCCCAGAGCTGGACAGCGGCGGGGTGTGGGGTCAGCGGACCGAAAGGTGGCCTCGACCTCAAGAAGTAGCCTTGTTTCAGCCTGGGTATCAGGGGCTAGGAGGGTCTACACCAGGCTGACCTGAGTGTGTCTGTGGCCACCAGGTGAGTTACAGGTGTAGGTGCAGAGTAGGTGTAGATGTAGATGCAGGTGTATGTGCAAGTGCCGGTATGGGTGCAGGTGTGGGTGCAGGTGTGGGTGCAGGTGTGGGTGCAGATGCGGGCGTGAGTGCAGGTGCAGGTGCAGGTGTAGATGTGGGCGTGAGTGCAGGTGCAGGTGTAGATGTGGGCGTGAGTGCAGGTGCAGGTGTGGGTGTAGATGTGGGCGTGAGTGCAGGTGCAGGTGTGGGTGTAGATGTGGATGTGGGTGTTGGTGCAGATCGAGGTGCAGGTGCAGGTGCAGCCATGGAGAGAAGATGTGGGTCACTGGGGAGAGCATGTGTCGTGGGAGGGAGAGGGCCGTGCTGCCTCCATGTCAGGGTGCCAGATGGGAGGGTGCCCGTGAAGGTTCAGGAGAAGGGGCGCCCAGGGCTGGGGCTGAGGGCAAGGGTTCACAGCAGGAGAGCAGCACAGAGTGGGCTGAGAGGTCCCCTCTCCCTCTGCCCTTCCTCCCTCCCTCCACTTCCCCATCCTAGCGTCCCGTCTGTGTCCCAAGGCCTCCAGCCGTCCCTGTGGAGTGGGGGGGTGGGCAGAAAGTGGGGGAGTGGGCGGCAGGCCATTTCCATGGGGAAGTCATCAGCCACCACCATCCTCCACCCCACCCCCTCTGCTGGGCGCTGGGCGGCAGGATGCCGGGCCGCGAACCCTGGGCTACAGGCTGTGTTGTGAGCTGTGGGCTGTGGGCCGCCGCCTGAGTCCTGTCTCTCTGTGCCTCCAGCCAGCCCCCGGCCTCCCCCAGCACGCAGGAAGCCATTCAGGGGATGCTGTCCATGGCCAACCTGCAGGCCTCCGACTCCTGCCTGCAGACCGCATGGGGCGCCGGCCAGGCCAAGGGCAGCTCCCTGGCGGCCCACGGCGCCCGGAAGAATGGGGCTGGTGGCAAGAGCGCGGGCAAGCGGCTGCTGAAGAGGGCGGCCAAGAGCAGCGTGGACCTGGACGACTATGAGGAGGAACAGGACCACCTGGACGCCTGCTTCAAGGACTCGGACTACGGTGAGCACCGCGGGGACCTCTGCAGCCGAGGGGGGCTCCTCCCCGGCCCCTTTCATGAGATGAGGTTCACAGACATTAAAAGTCACCCTTTAAAAGGATGCAGCTCAGTGGTGCTCTGTGTATTTGAGGGTGTGCACCCCCATCGTCACCTGAGAGGAAGCCCTGCCCACAGCCGCCGGCAGTCCCGTCCTCCCTGGCCGCCATAGCCATGGTCCCTGCTGCCTCCAGATGTCCCCTCCCAGACATGTCGTGTCAAGTATGGAATCGCAGGAGGCTGGTCCTCTTGAGCTCTGTGGGGTCCCCCTGTGGCAGCACCCCTTCCCTTTCTGGCTGAGTGCTGTCCCCCTGGAGTCCACGCCACATCTGCTCATCCAGCCTCCATCCACGACACGGGGGGCTTCTGCCTCTTGGTGCCTGTAACTCGTCTGCTGTGAATGTGGTGTGTGGGCTGTCTTGGCCCATGTGCACACGCCCCGGTGTGTACCTGGGAGGGGCATTGCTTGCTGGAAGGCTGCTGCCTCTTGCTCTCCTGGGACCTGTCTGGCCGTCCTGCATGCAGCAGCACCACTCCACGCTCACAGCCGCGTTCAGACCGCATCCCCCGGCTGTCTCTGTGTGGATGGAGAAACTGAGGCCCAGGGTGGCTGGGGACTGTGTCTGAGGTGGGCAGTGGGTTGGGGGCTAGGCCATGGCTATGACCTCCTCCTAGGGGAAGGGACCCCTCCCACCATAGGCCCTGCACCCGGGCTCCAGGGCTCCGGAGGAGCTGCCTTTGGCCGCATGGGGGGTTCAGAGCGAGGAGCTCCCTCCATGCCTGGCCCACTGCTGGGCATGTCCCCTAGGGTGCAGCCTGCTGGCACCGGCCCGCTGTTCACTCCCAAGTGGGCTGCAGGGTGCTGGCACGGCACCATCCGAGGGTCCGAGGGCCACTTGGTGGGGCTGGCCCTGCCCCGTCTGCTGGACACATTGGGCCTCGCAGTGGAGCCTGCTGGTCTGACAGGCAGACTGACAGCAGAGCGGACTCTGTTCCTGGGCTCCCTCAGGGCATGGAGTGGGTCCTGGGGCTCAGATGCCACCGGCCCTGGAGTGTGAAGGTCACAGCCTGTGGTGGGTGGCACCTGGCACATCCCCTGGCAGCCATGTGGGCTCCCTCCTCCCAAGACTCGCTCAGGCAGCCTGTGGGCCGTCAGAAGTTCTCTTCTCTGCTGGCAGCAGAGAGCCCGACGGTCTGAGAAGAACCGGGCACCAGTGGGGGCTGTGGCCAGGCTGGGCCGGCACCCCGGGGGCTGGATGGGGCCTCTCACCCAGCCGGTCCCTGCCCCTCTCTGCACCTCAGGGGGGCCTGGGCTAGACGATTCTGGGATCACCTGTGCCCGGGGACACCAGTCACCAGTTGGCCAGCGGCTCAGTTCTTCTTCTCTTGTCCCCTAGTTTACCCCTCCCTGGAGTCCGACGAGGACAGCCCCGTCTTCAAGTCTCGGTCCAAAAAGAGGAAAGGCTCGGACGACGCTCCCTACAGCCCGACAGGTAGCAGGGGGGCCAGGAGGGGCTCTGTCCACCATGACGTGAGCCACGTGGGCCCCTGGCTCTGTGTGGGGCTCAGACGGGGTGCCCCCTTCCTGCGGGAGCCTGACTGGGGCTCCCTCCCATGACCCCAGCCTGGGTGCCTGTGCAGCTCACCCGCAGGCATCCTGGCTCCTGCGAGAGGGCCATGCAGGGCCCACGGGGGCAGGCCTCTGCCAGCGGCTCCTCAGTGAGCAGCCCCAGGAGGCCCACCTTCGCACGGGCCCCCTCTTGGCAGCTGGTGGGGTGGGGGCCTTGTCCACCTTCCGCATGACCCCTGCCTGCTGTCTCCCAACTTGCTGGCACGGGGACCCCCCTACCCTTGGTCATTGCGCTGACCCTCCCCGAGTGGTAATGTGTCCCTGGGACTCGAGGACAGACTGCAGTGGAATCGGGGCACCCAGGAGGGTGCAGGGTGGCGCGGCACTCGAGGCAGGCTGGCCTTCTCTCCTACAGCGAGGGTCGGCCCATCGGTGCCAAGGCAGGACAGGCCTGTGCGTGAGGGGACCAGAGTGGCCTCCATCGAGACCGGGCTGGCAGCCGCTGCGGCCAAGCTGTCCCAACAGGTGAGCAGCGGTCCCTGCTTGGGCTCAGGCACCCCAGACGCCTCTGCTCCTTCCCAGCCCTGTGCACAGACCACCCGGGCTGGGGGCTGCCACAAGCTTGGGAACATTTGAGTGTTGCTGACCCCATTCCTCCAGGCCCCCAAGTCCCTCAAATGGGGTGTGAGGAAGCCCAAATGGGGACAGAAGTCCCACGGCAGCTGAGTCGGGTGCCAGGGGGTTGGGGTGATGGGTGGGGGTCCGTCCTACACCCACCACTAGGTAAACTCAGATTGAGCGGGGCCCAACTACGTGGCCAGTGCTGGTGCCGCATTTGTGTGTCCCTGTGTCCAGGACGGCCCACCTCACGGCGGGGTGTGTTGGTCCCTCCACAGGCCCCCACACTGCTCTGGGGGGCTCACGGTGGCCAGATGTGAGGCTCAGGCATAGCCCCGCAGTCCCAGCCCTTCCTGCTCCTGCAGCGCCGGCAAGCTCTGCTTTACCAGAGAGGCCTCCTGCCCGGGGGGCCGAGCCATGCAGGCTGCTCCCCAGCCTCTGAGGCCCAGCCAGCCCTGCCAGGTAACATGCCTGCGTGTTTTGTTCAAAGGAGGAACAGAAAAGCAGGAAGAAAAAAAACACCAAAAGGAAGCTGACTCCCAACACCGCCTCCCCCTCTGCCTCTGCCAGCACCACCTCGGCCTCTACCACCTCGGCCAGCACCACCTCGGCCTCTACCACCTCGGCTTCCACCACCTCGGCCTCCACCACCTCGGCCTCCATCACCCCGGCCTCCACCACCCCGGCCTCCACCAGCACGGCCAGCAGCCAGGCCTCGCAGGAGGGCAGCTCGCCTGAGCCCCTGCCGGAGTCGCACAGCAGCAGCCTGGCTGACCATGAGTACACGGCAGCCGGTGCCTTTGCCGGGGCCCAGGCTGGCCGCACCTCCCAGCCCATGGCCCCCGGGGTCTTCCTCACACAGAGGCGGCCCTCTGCGTCGTCCCCCAACAACACTGCTGCCAAAGGTACCGTGCCCGCCGGCCCTGAGTGGCCTACACTCACAGACTGTCCTCTAGACAGGTCTTCTTTGTCCCCACAAAGCCCTGAGCACGTGTGGCCCCGCTCTCCGTCAGTGTGTGAAAGAAATGGTCCCACTTGGGTAGAGAGCGAGGGTTACCCACCAGGGGGTTCTGGTCACCTCCGAGTGAGGTCCAGCCCCCTCAGGCCCTCAGGGCCTCGGCTTTGGGGCCCGGCTTGGAGTCAGGGTGTGGTCAGCAGTTTGCCGAAAGTTCGCTGGGAGGGGCCCCGGGTGACCCAGGCTCCTCTGTGTGAACTAGGGGTGGGACAGGAGGCGGGGTCCCATGGTGTCCCCACTGTCACCCCCAAGGCGCCTGATCTGTGTGCACCGTGGCCGCGAGACCCAGCTGGCCCTGGACACAGGGCGTGGCTGCAGGTGCCCTGCCGCCAGAAGGTGGGGCGGGGCCCTCACTTTGTAGTACTGTGTCCTCTGCCCGTCCCCACCCACTCAGCACAGCGCAGCCCCTCCACCGCAGCCCCCTAGTCCACGCAGCCTCTGAGCCACTCGCTTTGTCGCCGATTGGTCGTTTCGCAGGGGTGTGGAGACCAGGGCTCGGGCGTCGCAGACCCTCGTACAGAGGAGTTGCAGACCGCCCTGCGCGGGGCTCCTCTTGCCCCTTCGCTCATCGGCCTTTTTGTGTCTCCACCTCTGCTCCCAGGAAAACGTACAAAAAAGGGCATGGCCACCGCCAAGCAGAGGCTTGGGAAAATTTTGAAAATTCATCGGAACGGGAAGCTGCTCCTTTAAAGTTTGGAGAGCCAGGACCCTTCTGCTCCGCTCAGGACCCCGGAGCCCCGCGAGAACATCAGCCCCGAGGAGGGCGGCCACGCTGCCTCACCCCAGGGAGGGCCTGGCCTCCTCCCGGCTACCACGCCCCCCCGCATGAGCACCTGTTGCTTCAGCAGGCGGAGCTCGCTGATACGGACACATGTCCTTTCTCAAGTTGCTTAGAGTGACCAGTTCCCGCAACGCGGCCCTGCCAGTTTGAGGACCATTCCAGTTTCAGGACAGCCTCCAGGCACTCCAGAGTGTGGGTGTGATTGCAGGGCCTCCGCAGCTCTGCTGGGAGCACAAGTCCTTCGAGGAAGGAGTGAGCCAACGCTCACCAGGCTCAGAGTCTGAGCTGGCCATAGGCTGGCAGCCTCCAGAGGCTTAAAAAAAGGCAAAGAAGACTAGAGAGGAAGAGGAGAAAGTGGGGTGTTCATGTGCCCCTCTTCTCTTCCTGAGTAATTCTCAGACAAGTCCAGAGAGCATTTGGCCCAGCCAGGTGAGGGGCTTCTGTGCTCTCTGGCCGGCAGGTGGCAGGCCGAATGGTGGATGTTGTGCCCTGAATGCCTGGGGCATTTCTTGGGACGACTGGGGCCGGCAGCAGGGTCAGAGTGTTAGTGGGCAGGGGAGCCTCCATGGGGTCCCTGGGGAAGGGCTCCAGCCCAGCCACAATGTGGGGCCCAGGGGGCTCCGGCTAAGCCACATGGGTGGGCCTCATCCAGCCCCATCAGCTACACTCCGAGAAGCACTTCTCAGCCAAGGCGCCCTGCCCTGGGCCTGGTGGGGTGGCTGGGCAGCCAAGGATGCAGGGGCAGGCACTTCTGTCTTGTCACCTGTTGGTGTTTGGTGTCGAGTGCATGGTGGCTCCTGGACCATGTGTCCACCCATCGACACGAAGGGGCTGGATTTGTTTCTCAGGCAATCCTGTATTTTAATTTTAGATGTATTTCCTGAAGCATATTTTTCATAGAATGTAGCGTGTAAATAGCTTTTTAAATAACTTTTTTTATAAGAGTAAAAGTATCTTTAGGAATTTCTTTCTATAGAGTCCTTCATTAACATTTCTACAAGTTTTTTGCCGAGTATGATGAACAGTTGGGTTTCTGATGCTTTTCCTTTTCCTTCTTCCTTTCGATTGTTACGGTTATTATTACGATTATTTCTTTTAGGACTAAAGTATTGCCTGAAAAACAAGTGATGTCTGTGCAGCCTTATCTCTGTCTTTACAGAAGCAAGCAGTACACACGAGATCTGTTTCAGACCCGTCTGAAGAGGAATCTTCCACTTGAATACCAGCTCTTTCTTTCCCTCTTGTTGACGAAGGGGTGGGGACAGTAATTTCACTAGCACCTTGTGGAGTGTTCTGTGTTTTGTGATGCTGTAATTTATTAATGTTTGTAGCTTTTTATATTTGTACATTTCTTATGAGCTTTGTTTATATGCCCGTCCCTGGGTGTTCTGTCCATGAGGAGAGGCAGCTTCGCACAGGCCTGGCCACCCTCGTCCTGTCGGGGGGATGCGGCCCTGGGCTGGGAAGGCGAGGCTCCCGGGGCCCCGACCTTCCTGCCCGGCGTTTGAAGGTCTCCCGTCCTTGTTGAACATTTATATGGTCTAACCCGGCCATCAGGCTGTTCTCTCGCTCGCTCTCTCTTTTATTTTTTTAATTTTATTATTATTATTTTGGCAACATGTACATTTCTAACAAAGTTTATTGTGGCTATTAAAGTGTTTTATTTCCCAATTCATATTACTCTTGTATCGAGTCCATGAGGTCTAAGGCAACTTAGACCAAAATTTTAAAAGAGTAAAACTATTTCAGGTTTTGTACAGAACCACGTCTGCGTCATTTCTGCCTCGTCTGCCGTCGTCTCCCCCAGTGGTGAGGGCGGTGGGGTCCTCAGCTGCGGGAGGGAGGCGCTGTGGGCCGGTGGGCGGGGTGTCGGGGGGCAGTTGTGCCAGGCACAGGCCCCGCCACCAGCATGCCCCTCAGAAAGCCCCCGGATTTCCCACAGGGCCCGTGCACTGCCCTGCACCCCAAAGCTGCAGCACCCTGAGCCAGCCTGCAGAAGATGGCAGAAGAGACCCCCAGGTGGGCAGCCTTTGGGACCCCAGTGATACCAGCCCCAGCCCCCGGCGTCCTTGGGAGCCTCTAGAACTTTCTTAGGGCTCACAGGTGTGCAGCTGAGCCGAGTCCAGTGAGCACAGGGCCGCACATGGAGGCACCAGGAATGTGTGCAGGATTTCTGTCTAAATCCGACTTATTCACAACAAATGAAACAAAGCAGACCCCCCCCCCCCCCCCCCCCCCCCCCCCGCAACAGATGTACATCGTAGTGAGCATTGTGGAGTAGGATGATCGCAGAAAGACCAGCCGGCCGGAGGGGCCACCGTGAGGAAAGCCTGGGCCCTGGGACGCAGCATTCTCCCCAGGCACCCACACAGCCTGAGTCCACACCACTGGACCCCACAAGAGGTGGTGGCCTCTGCACACCCCTAGGTCGGGCACTCCCCCTGCCTGCCAGCTGTTCGGTTGCTGCCCAGATCCAGCCAGATTCTGTGGCTCCCTCTGGGGTCCTCACACTCTCACCTCAGGGCCACTGGGGGACCCTGCCTGGTCCTGGGCTGCTCTGTGCAGCCCCTCCAGGCTCAGCTCTGGACCCTCACCACATCCAGGCCAGCCGGTTCTGCCCCCGGGCCCTTGAGGCTGAACTGTCTGGGTGCTCCTTGGGTCCCCCCACCCCAGTGTGGCTGTGGGGACTGGACGTTCAGAGGGCTGCGCAGGAGCTGGGGCCTGGGCCTGGGGAGGGGCTTGCAGAGGGTGCCCAGAGTTTCCAGCCCCCCACCCCGTCTGGAGCTCCACCTGAAAACTCCTGGTGCCCCCATCAGTGGCCCTGGCAGCCCGTGTGCAAGGTGTCTGGGCGTGTGTGTGAGCGAACCTGGGATGTGCATCTCTGGGTGTGCTCGCGTCCCCTCAAGCTTGGCCCTGGCTGCAGCCCTCCTGGGGTCTTCTCCGCCTCTCTGTGCAGGGCAGACAGCCCAGTGACTGACCTGGGAGGGGAGGGACAGGGAGACCTCACGGACCCAGCCCCTCACCTGACAGGTGCATCAACAGCCCAGAGAGAAGCCCTGCGGGGACCAGACTTGAGTGCTGGGGGGCCTCTCTGGCTCACCACCATTTCTCAGCGCCCTGGTGGCAGGTGGCTGTGTGAGTGGAGCACGTGCGTCCTGTTCACGTGGCCCCAGGGGCGGCAGGATGCCAGCAACCTGGAGCTCCCACTCTGGGGACAGCTGCCCCGGAGAGCCCCCTGGCCAGCTACAGACTTGGCAAGAACAAAACACCAAGGGTGGGCGTCAAGCCTCTGAGAGGTGGTGCTGTTTGTTACTGCAGCCTGTGCTCACCTGGTCTGAGCGGGACGCACGCGTGGGGCAGCCTGTGCACGGACACCACTGGGTGGAAATAAACAGACTGCCCCTGGGCTCACCGCTAGAGGCAGCTTGGACTCCAGGGCGGTTTCTGAGCACCTGCTGTGTGCCCCGCTTTGTGTAGAGAACCTTCGGGAGCCCTCACTGGGGCCAGGCACAAGCCCATTTGGTGGAGGAGGACCCAAGCTGGAGCGGGAACCAGCTTCCCGACGCCCCTCGGGGAGCCCAGGCCTTGCCAGCCCTGGGACCCACCCCGGTGTCTGTCCCCTCTGCAGGGAGGACACCCCGTGGGTTTTCTCACATCCTGGGCAGACACGGGTCTGGGAGGGTCCCGCCAGCTGCCCCTGGGAGAGGGGAAGGCCCCAGGGCAGGCGGCCGGCCGTTGGGGTGGTCAGACATACCGGGTGGGGCTGGAGCTGGCTGAGTGCCAGGGGGCATCCAAACGGTTGGGGAACTCCAGGTGATGGGGAGCCCCCTGGGTTACTGAGCAGGCGCAGTGGGCTCTCAGGAGAGTAGCCCGCTGGGGGCCGGCCAGGGACGAGGGGCTTCCCGTCCGCCATGCTCCCCTCCTCCCTCCCGTCTCCCCCCGGGGCTCCCCCTCCCCTGGGGCTCCTCCCCCTTCCCCTCCTCTCTCCTCTCCTCTCCCGCGGGGCTCCCCTCCTCCTCCCCTTCCCCGCAGCTACCCCCTCCCCTCCTTCTCCCCTCCCTCCCAGGCTCCCCCTCCCCCCAGGGTCCCCCGCCTGGGCCCCTCGGGCGCGTGTTCCCATCATCTCCGTGTGGCGGGGAGCTCAGCTTCGCAGGGTCCTACCAGGTGCCCAGAGCCCCTGACCGACCAGCCCGGACCCGCGGGAAGGGTCCCCCCGGGGCAGTGCCGAGAGCGCCCACCAGGGGGCAGGGGCGGGCCGGGAACGGGCGGGCGGCGGCTCCTCAGGGCTCCTGCCGAACGGACCGCGCTGGGGGCTGGGACTGACAGTCAGGTCCGCGTCGTCCTGAGCTGGGCCAGGCCGGGTGCCAGGACCCGTGTCGGCGCATCCGCCCTCACAATTGCCCCCTGGGGAAGGTCCTAGGACTGCTTCTCTCAGACGGGAAACTGAGGCACAGAGTCTCGCAGCTGGTGGAGCTGGGGTTCAAGTCCAGGCAGAGCCTTTGGGCTTATGAGGGAAACTACCCCACAGACGGCGGGCAGCTCCCCAAGGCCCCAGGAGGAGGAGCTGTGCCCAGAGCAGAGAGAAAGAACTGCTGCGCAAAGGCCCTGAGGTGGGGACCAGGTGAGAGGCGGTCTCTGAGGCCCACTGGAGCGAGGGGCTGAGCGCGGGGCAGCAGGCAGGCTGCCCTGTGGCCCTCGGATCTTTCCCAAAGGCACTGTGCCATCCCCTCACCCGGCTCTCCCCTCCATCACGGGGTCTCCCTCCTTCCCAGGCTGCAGAGACCCTGAGCCCCAGCGTCCACCACTCCTCCCCCTCTGGGCCCTGTCCCCACCGCCGTGCACAGCCCTGAGCGAGGAGCCCTCTTTGCAGATGGGGACACTGAGGCAGGTCTCGCGGGCGACGCGTGGCTGCGGGGAGTCTCTGCATGCTTGCCCACGGTGCTGCGAGGCTGGATGGAGAGTCGAGGGGGCCCCCAGGCAGTGTGTAAGAAGGATGCTGCTGCTGTGAAGATGCGGCCGCGGTCTGTTACTGGTGGTTCCCAATAACAGTGCGTAGGCGTCGGATCTGAGACATCAGACCCCAGCGCTAAATCCAGTGGCTTCACATAGAGACGACGCTGCCTGTGGCCACATTCCTGAGCACCTACTGTGTGCCAGGCAAGGTGCTGCTAGCTTTCCCACGGCTCGTCACACAGCCACCCCTGCGCCTCAGCCTGTGGGGAGAGAAGGCCTGGGTCATAGGGCTGAGAGGCTTCTCAGAGGAGGTGACCTATGAACAGAGCCCCAAGGGCCGAGGAGAAGAGTGTTGGCACCAAAGGGACAGCCTATGCAAGGGCCCTGGGGCAGGAGTGAGCTTTATAGGGAACAGTGGGGGGCAGTGTGGGTGGGGAACAGGGAATGGAGAGCTTTGCAGGGTCCCAGCAAGGCCTCATCCCCGCCAGGCCTTGGCCCAGGCTGTGCGCCCTGACAGGAGCAGCTGCATTGCTGGCCCAAGGAGCCCCTGACAGGCCCCAGACCACCTTGGCTGTGGGACCTCAGCCCTCAGCTTCCTCATCAGCAGAGCAGGCGATGCTCTGACCCTACTCAAGGTGCTGCGGGCCGTCTCCTCCCCACAGGCTGCCCTTCCCACTTGCCCTCCGCAGGGGCACTCCCCACTCCCCTGCCCACCTGCCCTGAGGGCCTCTTAGTTGTGTGACCTCTGGCAGGTTGCCTCCCCTCTCTGGGCCTCTTCTTCCATCCACCTTCCTGATGTAGAGGCGAGGGATGGAGGGGAGGCCCCAGCTGGAGCTGAGGAGGCAGTGTCCCCACCCGGCCTGCCCTACATCCTCTGTCCGCCATGCCCTGCAGAGGCCTGCCCACGCGGGAGGCCGGTCACAGCAGGACACAGCTGGGCCCCAGCAGCCAGCCTGGCCTGGGAGCATCTGCTGAGGGAGGCGCCACACGGACCTGCGGGGTGTGCAGTGTGGGCTGGAGGCGGCTGGGCAGGGCGTGAACCCAGGCGCTGGCCCTTGGTGGCCGTCCAGTCCTGGGGCTGTCCCATTAGACCCCACTCACCTCCAGGCTGCTGTCTCCTGCTCATATTTTGGAGTGGATCCTTACTTTTGAGGACTCACAGTGTGCGTTTCCCGAGTCCAGTGGACCGGGTAGGGTGGGAGACGCTGGGGGCAGAGGTGGCCGGGCTGCAGAGGGGTGGCCATGGGAGGGGAGCGCGGCCGGCTGTCGGCGGCCTGACAGATGGGCTCCCTCCTCCACCGCCCGCCTTTCCCAGGCTGAGTCCGGCCGGCCTTCTCATCCAAACATCCAGGGGATGCCACCGCGGCAGAAAAATGATGCTGTTCCATTAACATCTGACACGGATTTGCAGGCCCCAAACAGACGGGCGCGCGTGTAAACACCGGCCTGGCTGGGCCCCCGCCCGCCCGGCTCAAAGCGGGATCCTCGTAATTAATTGTCCGCCCGCTGGCCCCCCGCCCCGCCACCCCGGCCAGTGTGGTTTTGAGATTGCAGCCCTCCAGGCCCCCCGCAAACTGCATTTCCCAAACAGCGGATGTGCCCTAGCTGCCGGAAGGAGCAGAGGGAAGCGCCCGGCTAGCGGGCGGGGCCCAGCTCCCCCCAGGAGCCCGGGGGGTCAGGTGCCGAGAGGGCGCAGCCCCGGGCCCAGGGGCCTCCAGCCCACTGAGCGCCTGGCACGGCCAGCCGCAGTTTCTCATTCCACTCGATTCGGCTGACTTTGTGAGGGTGTAAGCCACCTCGACATTGTTACAACATGTGTCTTTTTACCTCGAAGAGAGAGGATGCTAGAATGCTATTCTAGAACATTCAGCATCAGTGACACCTCGCGCACGCGCACGTGTGTGTGTGTTTGCACCACCAATACCTTCTCTGCTTGTCAAAGGGAAGCTTAAATAAACAGCAGCAATTCTCCCCCATGTGTAGACTAAGCTTTGATCTGCGGCAGCCCCACATTTCTATTTCCTCTCTTCCCTGCTTTTTGGGTTCATTTCTTTTAGAGTTTAGGAAAACTGCCTGACGTTGCCAGTGGGGGCTATCAAAGGTCTTGCTGCTCGGCACCCCAGCTGGTGGGGTACCCCACTGTGAGCTGTGATATGGGCACAGTCATCTTACCTTCGATGGGCTCATGGACGGCCCACGGTGTGTACTGGGATCGGATATTTGCTCATTTATCCCACCTTTAAACCTGGGAAAGAACGTGGTCCTGCTTCCTTCTTCTTGAGTTTTAAACCGTCTGACGGGTCCCCTGGGGTGCCTGGGGTCCCCAGCTTCTCCGTGAACATCCGGCGTCTGTGGCCCGAGTCGCAAGGATGTTTGTTGGTGGCTCCTCCTAGACCGTGTGTCAGCTCCAGCAGAGTTTCTCAGTGTCTGTGCTCTGCTCCTCCCAGGGTCCCTGGGGCAGTCGGGCCAGGGTCCGTGAGAAGGAGGGGTCTGGGGCCCGAGGCAGATGTGAATAGGACGCCTTCTGGGGAACGTTTTCCGTTTGTTTCTGTTTTTCTGCTCTAGACTCAGCACCATATAGTTTTCACGTCTGGGGCTTTAGAGTATGTTTCTAGCAGATCCTCCATGCTCTTCCAGACCTGGTGCACTGTGACCTGTGACGCGGTCCCCAGGCGCGTGGACGGTTCGGCTCCGTCTCGGTCTCTGTTCAGGGAGGAGGCCCTCCCCACCTTCAGACCCTCCCTGCTCCTCGCCCTGGAGGCAGACATTCTGGGAGCTCCCCACCCCACCTCACAGTCTCCGGGGACCCCAGAGCTCTGGACCTTCACCCAGGGGGCCCCTTGGAGCACGCACCCAGCTCCTCCAAGCCCTCACTCCTCGGTGCCTTGGGCCTCGGGGACCCCTCTCGCCACACCCCCACACTGGCTGGGTTCTGGCTGCGTTGGATCTCACCGTCCTGCCTGCCTGCCTGAGGCTTCCCCAGGACCCCTGTCTGTCCCCCAGCTCCCTTCTCATGATCTCTAGTTCAGCTCGGAACACCGTCTGCTCTGGTCACTCTCTGCCCGGCCACCTTCCGTGGCTCTCCGCTAACTGCTTGTGGGATCCCCACAGTCCAGCCCTCTTTCTCTCTGCCCCCCCCTCCTGCGGCCCCAGCAGGGCATCCTCTGGGTGGTCAAATGCACCGTGTCCTGGCCCATTCACCCCTGAGAAAGTTTCTGTCTTGGACCTGGGTGCTGGGGCCACCAAGAGCCTCTGGCTCAGGGCAGGGAAGGGCATCAGTGACCGGCGGGTGGTGGGATGGTGAGGTGAACTGAAGGACCAGGGGCCCCGGAGGAGGGAGGGAGCAGGAAAGTGGGGGGAACAAATGGGGGCTTTGAGGAGGGGGATGGCAAAGTGGAGAGAGGGCGTGCGAGGAAGGGGGCTCAGGCTGAAGGATGCCCGGCATGTGGGGTGGGGCTGGGAGGCTGTGTCGAGCCCTGCCCTGCAGGGCTGGATTAGGACAGAGGAGTGTCCGGTGCGGCCTTTCTGGAGCCTGGGGTTATCACTGCTTCCTCTTGTGAGGCCGCTGGTGATTCATGGCCCAAGGGCTGACGGCCAGGCAGGCGGTCAGGGGCATGGCTAGGCCAGCAAGGAGGGGGGCCGGCCACTCCCACCATGGGGGGCTGGGCTGACCTGTGTGGCAGGCCTGGGCTCCTGGAAGCCCAGGTGGCCGAGTGCAGGACTCCCATCCCCCAGGCACAGCCTTGGAACCCATGGCAGACAAGTGCCCTGGGCCTCAAGCCCACATGCCCCTGTGGGGTGCTCATGGCCCCCTGGGTGCTCTGTCTCAGCCCCAGGCTTGGCTGGGCTCAGAACTGGAGCCTGCCTTCTGGGACTGGCTCTGGGCGGCCTGGAGAGGAGGGTCCCCGGCCTTGGCCCTGGAGCTTAGGCCATAAACCAGGCCTCAGAGAAGGGGCCACACAGCTCTGGGGCTGCTGGCAATTGTCCCTGTCTCCCACCCTCTGGCAGTCCAGTGGGAGACTGAGGCCAAGGGACCCAAGTGACACAAATGTTCTCAGTGGCCCGTCTCGAAGTGGGGGCTGCTCCTAGCAGCCACGGCTCAGGCTTGTGGGCAAGACAGATCACACCCCACTGGGAAGTGGGGCCCAGGTGAGGGGGGCATTGGGATTTGAACAGGGCGATGCACGGCAGACGGCTGTGTGGATGCTCCTCCTGGAAGCAAAGATGAGGAACAGACAGTCGGGGCTGAGTGGAGGCAGAGGGCCCAGGAAGAAGGGAGGCGGCCAAGAGGCCTGAGCTGGGCCAAGGCCAGGGTCATCAAGAGGACAGGATGGATTTGAGAGCCACCTGGCCCTCCCATGACCCCGAGAAGCTTAGAGAAAATGCCTAGCTAAGAGAGATGGGACCTCGAGAAACAGAAACAGGGCCATCCGATGGACTATTTGCAGTGACGGAAATGTTTATGTAGTGCAGCCGAGCACTTGAAATGTGGCCGGTATAACTCAGTTCGCAGTTCTTAATTTTGTTTACTTTTAATTATTTTGAGTTTAAATTTAAATAGCCACATGAAAAAAATCAGTGAAATAGAAAAACAATAATGAAAATCAATGAACCCCAAAATTGATTCTTTGAAAAGATCAATAACATTGATAAACCTCTAGCTAGACAGATCAAGACAAAAATTCCCAATGTCACAAATGAAAGAGTGATCATTACTGAAGATCCTGCAGACATTAAACGGATAACAAAAGAATATTATGATCGACTTTATGCAAATAAGTTTGACAACTGAGATAACATGGACAATTCCTTGAAAGACACAAATAACCAAAACCGATGCAAGAAGAAATAGAAAATCTGATTAGCCTTCTATGCATTAAAAACCTTGAATTCATAATTTAAAGGTTTTCACACACACACACACAAAATCCAAGTCCAAATGGCTTTATTGGTGAATTCTAGCAAACATTTTATAAAGATATTATATAGAACTCTTTCAGAAAATGGAGGATGAGGTAACACTTCTTACCTCATTTTGTAAGGCCAGCATTACCCTGACATCAAAACTAGAGATGTTACAAAGAAATTACAAAACAAACTAAAGCCTGTATCCCTTATGAATGTAAACATAAGATTCTCCATAAAATATTAGCAATAAAATCCAGCAATACAAAAAAAGATCATCATGTTTAACTGGGGTTTATCTTAGGAAGGCAAGGTTGGCTTAACATTCTCAAATCAATAAACGTTGTTCACCATATTAAGAGAACAAAGAAGAAAACTGTGATCACTTCAATAGACTGAAAAAAAAAAGATAATATTGAGCACCCATTCAAGTCAAAAACTTTCAGGAAACTGGAAATAGAAGGGAATTTCTTCAACCTCACACAGGGCATCTATTTATAGTGAGAAAATTCAATACTTTTCCCCCCAAAATAGAATTGAGGTAAGGCTATCCCCTCTTAGCACTTCATAGTGTACTGAGCCATTGTGGTAACGCAAGAAAGAGAAATGAAGGGCCTATGGATTAGACGACATTCACAGATGGCATTACTGTGCCCCCATGAATTCCTCAGGAATCCATGGAAGAGCTATTGGAGCTGATTTGAGCAAAGACCTGGAGCATAAATCAGTTTTGTGTGTAATGGCCAAAGAAGGAGAGAAAGAGGAAAAACTGGTAAGACTGAAGACATTGGCAAAGGCCAGTTTATCAAGGTCACAGAATATAAGATCAGTATTAAAAAATAAATTTTATTTCTATATGCTAGCAATTTACAACTGGGAAATAAAATTACAAAGCAATACTTTTCACAATAGCATAAAACCATGAAAAACTTAAGGATAAATTTAACAAAAATATTTGTAAGACTCATACACTAAAAACTACAAAAGCTCTGGGAACACATTAGAGACTTAAACACATGGAGAGAGAAACTGTGTTCATAGATTGGGAGAATCAGTATTTTTTAAATGTCAATTTCCCCCAAACCAATCTATACATTTATTGCAATTTCAATCTTAGCGAGTTTTTTGGTAGAAATTAACATGGAAATGCAAAGGACCTAGAACATCCAAAACCAGCAAAGTTTTAAAAAGAAGAACAGAGGCTGGCCCCGTGGCCAAGTGGTTGGGTTGACGTGCTCCACTTCAGCGGCCCAGGGTTTCACCGATTCAGATCCTGGGTGCAGACATGGCACCACTCATCAGGCCACACTGAGGCGGCATCCCACATAGCACAACCAGAGGCACTCACTGCTAGAATACACAGCTATGTCCTGGGGGGCTTTGGGGAGAAGAAGAAGAAGAAGAAAAGAAGAAGAAGAAGAAAAGAAGATTGGCAGCAGATGTTAGCTCAGGTGCCAATCTAAAAAAAAAAAGAAAAAGAAGAACAAAATTGGATTTACACTGGTTGCTTTCAAGACTTGACATAAAGTTATAAAGACTTGTTATTAAGCTAAGTAAGTAAAACAGTGTAGTAAAAGTAGAAGAAAAGAACTGGATGGAATATCCAGAAATTAATGTGCATGTGTATGGTCAATTGGTTTTCAACAAAGGTACCAAGGCATCCCAATATGGACATGAAAGTCTTTTCAACAAATGGTGCTAGAAAAACTAGGTATCTGCCCAGGGAAAAAAAAGAACCTCATTTATGAGGCATTTACCTCATTCATACACAAAAACTGAGGCTGCAGGGATCAGAGGCCTTAACTTAAAGCTAACATGATGCCTATTCTGGAAGAAAACAAAGGAGAAAATCTTCACAAACTCGTGCAGACAAAGATTTTTTAGACTGAACACAAAAAGAATGAAACATAAAGTTAAAAACTGACAAATTGAACTTCATCAAAGTAAAAATATTTTGCTTTTTCTAAGTTTTTGACAAGAAAATTTTTTTTTAAAGCCACGTGAAAGACATAAGCCTGCAGATTAAAGAAGCCGAGTGAATTCCAAAGAAGACAAACACAAGAAAATCCACACCAACCAAGACACATCAGAGATAAACTTGTGAAAACTAAAGACAAAGAAGAAGTATTTTTAAAAAGTCAGAGAGAAAAGGCATATTACCTACAAAGGAAGTACCAACCCAAGTGACAGCAGATGCCTCATCTGAAACCATGGAGTTCAGAAAGAAGTGATGCAAGGACTTTCAAGTGCTGAAAGAAAAGAACTGTCAACCTCACATCCTATATTCAGCAAAACTATCCTTTATAACCGAAGGGGAAATAGATATATTCCAAGCATTAATTTATAAAAAAGATAAATAGCTATGTTAATATCACATAAGTAGAATTTAGAGCAAAGAAAATTACTAGGGACAGAGAGGGACATTATATAGTGATAGAAGCATCAATCAACCAAGAAGATAATAGCAATACTAAATGTTTATGCACTAAACAACAGATCTTTCAAGTACATGAAGCAAACACTGATAGAGCTGAAAGGAGAAATAGATAAAGCCACAGTTATGGTTGGGACTTCAGCACCTCACTCTCAGCAACTGAGAGAACACAGAACACTCCGCTGAGCAGCAGCAGAATGCACATTCTTTCCAAACAGCCACGGGAAACTTACCTAGATTGGCTATATCCTGAGCCGTAAAGCAAACCTCAACAAATTTAAAAGAATTGAAATCATGTGTAGAATGTTCTCTGACCATAATTGCTTTACCTTAGAAATCAATAAGTTAAAGACAAAAGGAACACCTCAAAACACTTGGGAAGAAAACAACTCATTTCTAAATAATCCATGGGACAAAAAAATCTTCAGGGTAAAATGATTTCACTGGAAAATTCTAGCAAACACTTAAAGAAGAATTAGCACCATTTCTGCTCAATCTTTCAGGAAGTACAAGAGGAGAAAACACTTCCCAACTTATTTTATGAGACTAGTATTACCCTGATACCAAAACGAGACAGAGGAAGTACCAAAAAAAGACAACTAAAGACTAATATCTCTCATGAACTTAGAAGAACAAATCCTCAACAAAATGTGAGCAAATCAAATCCAGCAGTATAAAACAAAAAGTTTACATGCATAGTGGGATTCATTCCGGGAATGCAAGGCTGGCTCAATATTTTAAAATCAAGCGGGGCTGGCCCCATGGCCGAGTGGTTAAGTTCGTGCGCTCCGCTTTGGCAGCCCAGGGTTCCACCAGTTTGCATCCTGGGGGCAGACATGGCATCGCTTGTCAGGCCATGGTGAGGCAGCATCCCACATGCCACAACCGGAGGCACTCACAACTAGAATGTACAACTATGTCCTGGGGGACTTTGGGGAGAAGAAGAAGAAAAAAACAGAGATTGGAAACAGATGTTAGCTCAGGTGCCAATCTTTAAAAAATAAAAAAGAATAGTAAAATCAAGCAATACAATCCACATCAACTGGTCAGAGAAGAGAAATGTGATCATATGATTGATGTAGAAAATGGATTTGACAAAATCCAACAACCACTCGTGATTAAAAAAAAAACTTCAGCCAACTAGGAATAGAGAGGTGAACTCCCTGTATTTGCTAAAGAAAATCTACAGAAAGTCTGCAGCTCACGTCATACTTAATGGTGAAGCTCCGAGTTCTTTGCCTGTAAGTTTGGGAATAAGGAAATACTGTCCCCTCTCATCACTGTTACTCCACATGGTCCTGGAGGTTATAGCCACTGTAACAAGGCAAGGAAAAAAAGGCACATGGATCATAAAGGAAGAAATTAAACTGCCTCTATTTGCAGATGACACGATTGTCTAGGTAGAAAATCCAAAGGAATCTACAAACAAGCTCTTAGAAGCAATAAGTAAGCTCAGTAAGGTTGACAGATAAAAGATCAAAGTACAAAAGTCAATTGCATCTCTATACACTACCAGCAAACATGTGAAAACTGAAATGAAAAATACAATACGATGTACACCAAAGAAAATGAAACACTTAGGCCCAAGTGTAACAAAACATGTACAGGGTCTGAAGTGCTGGCGATTATGAAATGCCAATGAAAGAAATCAAAGAAGCCCTAAATGATGGAGGACCACACCGTGTTCATGGTGAAGAGGTCAGCTCTCCCCACACGGATCTACGGGGTTAAGCAAGTCCTATCAAAACCCCAAGAATCTCTTAGGTGGACAGAGACCAGCTCATTCTAAAATCTATATGGAAAAGCACAGGCCTCACAGTAGGGTCTTTACAGAGGTGACCACATTAAAATGAGGTGATGAGGGTGGGCCCTGATCCAATATGACTTATAGAAAGGTGAAACTTGAAGACAGACACACTTACGGGGAGAACGCTGTGTGATGATGAAGATAGCCATCTGCAAGCCAGCGGAAAGAGCTGGAAGGGAGTCTCCCTCACAGCCTCCGAAGGAACCTACCCAGCCAACACCTGAATCTTGGACTCCAACCTCCAGAACTGTGAGACAATAGATTCCTGTTGTTGAAACCTCCAGTTTGTGGTACTTTGTCACAGCAGCCTGACTTAACTAAGAGCTACTGTGAGAAGGAAGGAGGAAGTGGGCAGAGTCACTCTCCTGATATTAAGGCTTCCTCCGTGGCCACAGGGAAGAAGACAGTGTGGTGCTGGTGGTGGAGACACAGATCAGTAGGACAGAACGGAGAACCCAGAAAGAGACCCAGCAAGTACGACCAACTGGTTTTGACCAAGGCACAAGAGCAACTCAGTGGAGAAGGACAGCCTTTAACAAGTGATGCTGGAGCGACGGGACATCCACAGGTGAAACAGCGAGCCTCGAGCCAAAGCTCACGCCTCATCCAGGAATCAACTCCAGCGGATCACAGACTTAAATGTAAAACTAAATGAATTTTGGAAAAAAATAAGACAAAATCTTTGGGATCTAGACTGGTCAAAGGGTTCTTAGATCCTATATCTAAAGAACGATCCATAAAAGGAAAATCAATTAAAAATAAAAACTTTGCTCCTCTGTGAAAGTCCCTACTAAGAGGCTGAAAAGATAAGCTACAGTCTGGGAGAAAATGTTTGCAAGCCACATGTACGACAAAAGACGAGTGTGTACAATATATAAAGACATAGCCAAATCTAATAGGAAAAAATGGACAGTTCCATTAAGAAATCAGCAAAATGCATGAACAGACATTTCACCAAAGATGATACAGGATAGTAAATAAGCTCATGCAAAGATGCTCGCCAGTAGCCATAAGGGAAATTACAATGTGATATTACACATCAACCAGAACAGCTAAAATGAAAAAGTGTGACAACACCAAAACCTGTGAAATGCAGAGAAAGGGGGTCCCTTGTACATTCCAGGTCGAGTGTAGAATGGTGCAGCCATTCTGCAAACTTCTTGGGAAGGTTTTCTTAAATGTGCTAATGGAATTACTAGAAGATCCAGCAATTGCACACTTGGACGTTTATCCAAGAAAATGAAAAGTTATCTTCATGCAGAAATGTGGACAGGAATGTCCTCATCAACTTATCTGTGATAGCTGAAATCTGGAAAGAGCCCAGTGACCTTCACCGAGTGAATGTGGAAACACGGCGGTGCATCCACACCATGGAACGCCGCTCGGCAAGAAAAGGGACTGAGTGTGGCGCACTCAGACACGTGGATGGGTCTCCAGGGAGCTGTGCTGAGGGAAAAGTCAGCGTCCAAAGGGTGCCTACTGCGCACTTGCTTTGCCAGAACATTTAGTAAGTGACAAAATTATGGAGCTGGAGAGCAGATCGGTGGTTGCAGGGGTTCGGATGGGGTGGAGCGGTTGTGAAGGGGCAGCGTGAGGGGGTCTTGTGGAGACTGAGTGTGTGGATCCTGGTGGCAGTTGTCTGGAGCCACACGTGATAAAACTGCATAGAGTTGTGCACACACGCGTGCACATGTGTGCATCGACACCCAGAGGACTCTGAGTGACTCCCTGGGCTGTGGCCATGTGACCCTGCGTTTCCCCGTCGCACCATCGTTGTGCAATGTGTTAGGCTTGGGGGTGTTGGGGGGCTGTAGAAGACCTCACACAGTTTTTACAACTTTCTTTGAATCTACTATTATTTCAAAATAAGAAGTTAAAAAAGAAAGGCAAGCAAAAGTTCAGATCGGAAAACATCTAAATAGGACTTGTATATCCAAAACACATAAAGAACTCTTCAACTCAATAATGAGACGAACACAGCAAAAACGGGCAGAAGAGTTGAAAGACCTTTCTCCAAAGAAGATATCTGAACGGCCACCAGCGCGTGGAAAGCTGCTCAGCATCGTCGTCAGGGAAACGCAGGCTCAGCTGTCATGAGACTCGCTTACTAGGACCTGTCAGCACGCCCAGATCACGCTGATGACGGCAGCTGGCGGGGAAGAAGCCGCGGGTGCCTGGACTCGTGCACGCTGTAGGCAGCAGGGTAACACAGCTCCCCTGGGAGACTCGTCTGGGTAGTTTCTGATTAAGCTGGACACAGTTACGGTCTCCTGGTGTCCCCGTGGTGTCACAGTGCCGACCTGCCGCATTGTCCTCTCCCCCTGTAGGATCTCCTCCAGCCCGGGCCTCCAGCCCCAGCTGGCACAGGGTCCTCGCACCCTCACTGCCGCGCTGGGCCTGCCTCCTTCCCCAGGCCCATCCCGAGGATGCAGGGGACGGAAGCCTGCATCCAATCTCCCTAGCGAGTGAGCAGCCATACCTGTTTGGAAATGCAAGCCTGACAGGTGGGGTGGGCCTGGCTGGGGTGCCGGGCTGATTCGTTAAAAGGTTTTATGAAAGCATGCTAAATAGACCGTGCAATTGTGAGAGTGAGTCCTTCTCTGGTGGAAATTACTCAGCCATTTGGTTTTTATTTTTGCAAACGCGTTTCGGCCCTTTTGAACACTCACTGGATCTGCCTTCGCTGCCAAAGCAACAGGAAGATATGCTTTGAATTCTCTGTAAAACCCCCATGTAAACACCAGGCTTACGGGTAATTGCCGCGAGCCCCGGCCCCGCGCCGGGACCCTCCCCGTGGCCTTCCCGCCCCGACTACTGCGGGACACACACTGCCCAGGAGCCCCTGCCGCCCCCTAGCACCCCCAAAACTTCCAGGCTAAGATGGGCCAGTTGGGCACCCCCCCCCCCCCAGACAGAGAGGCGGGGCTTCTGGAAGGGTTTACTCTGTGGGGAAAGGGAGCTCCCAGCTTCCAGGGCATCCGGCCTTTGGAGGCACTGCCCTCCTGGTTAGCTCTATCACCCCTTGGCTCTTACCCACCAAGTCCCGTCCTGGAGGCTTCCCTGACTCGCCTGGGTCTGAGCAGGCCCTGCCCGCCAGCTCCCAACCGTCTCCAGCCTCCAGACCCATTCCCGATGGCCCGCCCGTCCTGCCACACCCCCAGCCTCGGCTCTGAGGACCCTTGGCCAGTGCTCCCCCCAGGCCCTAGGCTAGCCTTGTCCCCGCTCCTGGGGAGGCCCTCACCTGGGACTCACAGTTTGCATTCCTCCTGGGTGCTCAGGCTCAAAGCAGCCTTTCCAGAGCCCTCAGCGGGACCACTTTCTCTTGCTTCACAATCTTCCTAAATCTTTGGGGAGTGATGCCTGTGGCTGTCCTCCACACCTGAGTGGACCATTTCCTGGCTCCAGCTTGGAGCCCCGCCTGCCTGGGAAGCACTGGCCTGGGGGCAGAACGTTTATATGGACATTGACGGGGTTCCAAATGTGGATTTGGAATTCACTCAACTCGGCCGGCAAGGCCCAGGGAAAGGAGCTGGGGCTCCTGTGGGATCCACAGGGGCTTGTCTCTGCCGCTGGAGACCTGGAGGAACAGAGGGGGTCTCCAGGGACTGCTGGACAGATCCCCATCTCCAGGCCTAGGGTGGCGGCCGGCTGGGGGACCCCACTCAGTCTCCCGCAGCCCGCACGCCCGTCGCTGGACGCAGCCTCAAGTGCCCGAGTGGAAGCTGGAGTGACCGTAGGATGGCTCCCCCACTTGGGGACGAGGAGGAGCACGGACGGGCCGTGCCGTCCCAGGCGGGCCTGCGGCCCTGAGTGCGTCTGATGGTCAAGGGCAGGTGTGTCACACGCTCCGGGAGCCGCACGCTCACGTCCCGGACACGCCGCGAGGGTCGACACTGGATGGAGGAGGCCGTGTGCAGCCCATCAGCCACTCCTTCACTCACTCGCTCATTCATCGCTGTCTCTCCTGCAGCCACCCAGTCGGGCGTCACTCTGACCTGGAGTAAGTCCTCGAGGGGCCCGGGCTGGTGGGGAGGCCGACGAGGAGCCACACAGGACCAGGGGGGCTGCCCCGGGTGCCAGGCCCTGATCAGCGGGGGGCGCAGGGGTGGGGCCGGCCGGGCGGGTGTTGGGGGGATGGGTGACCACGTGCTCTGGGGGCAACACAATGCCCGGTGCGGCAGCGGTGCCAGTGGGGGCTTCCTGCAGCCCACAGGCCCACGGGACCTGGGCGGTGGGCTTTGAGACCCCTGGTCCGGGCTCCACTCAAGCCTGGGAGCTTCTGTCCAGCCCGGGGGCTCCGCCCTTGCTCTCACGCTCAGCCACGGGCCCTCCTCCTCCTCCGCCAGGGCGTCTCCCTCCGCCCCGCTGAGCTCCCACCAGGAGGACGCACCGCGAGCCACCGGAGTCTGAACTGGGCAGACGGGGGTCAGGGTGGGGGGTATTTGTGGGGCAGAAACGGAGCCGCCAGCAGGGGGGGGGGGGGGGGTCAGGCTGCTCTGTGGCCTTGAGGGTTACAATGGACACGACCGCTTTGTGCCTCAGTTTCCTCATCTGTAAAAAGATGGGGCTGTTCTCAAACTTTCCGGGCGTGGTGAGCGTAATAGAATAACGCGTGTGAAACCCTGAGCCCTGCTGGGGGCGTGATGGACGCGAGCTTTTGCCACAATTGTTGGCTCCAGAAATGCCCTCTGTGCTCTCCAGCCAGGGCCCTGCCCCTCAGGTCGGCCCTGGGGGGTCTTCTGCCCACTTGAAGCCCCGGGCTCCGCGGCCGTGAGCGCGGGTCGGCGGCACCCGGTCTGAGACGCGGGGTTCACCCGCTCGCCCCAGACACGTGCCCTGGCGAGCCCCTCCCGGGGGCCGGGGGCTCTGTGCTCGGGGGTCATCGCAGCCCAGGGCGGCCGGGGCCTTGGGGAGCGGCCTCGGGGAGCGGCCTCGCCGCCACCGTCGGGACCCCGGTCACCCCACTCTCCTTATAAATGCTGCCGAGAGCCGAAGACAGCGGGCTGGCCCCGCGCTGGGGAGGGACGGCTGTGGCTGTCCCCGCCTTCGCCTCCGCCAGCAGACGTCCCGCCGTCTGTCACCTGAGCGTCCCGGTGGCCCTGGAGGCAGCAGGACTGTAGCAGTTGTCCCTCGTCCCATGAGAAGGTGGCGGCAAAGAGGGCCGGGTCCCTGGAGCGCAGCTGAGGCGGCTGCGGAGGAGCCCGAGGCCGCGGGGCGGGGACGCAGGACGCGGCCGGGAGGAAGGAGCCGACACCTCGGCGGGCGCCCGTGAGAGCTTGAAACTCAGTTTCCCCACCTCAGTGAGCGGGGCAGTGCCCACCACTCCTGTCAGCTACCAGCTAAGGACCGGTCCCCAAGGCACTTCATCCTCACACATGCCACTGCCCGGCGGAGGCCGGGGCTCTGCGAGGGGCCGGTCAGACAGGATCGGCCAGGGCCAGAGGGCAAGGGGTGTGGGTGGGCAGTGGCTGGAGCCCTGTAAGGACACGGGGTGGGGCATCCTCTGGAGGACACAGAATCTGGTTCCCTGTCCCTCCTGTCTCCTCCCCCAGCACTCAGCTCTGCCCAGAGAGGGTGTCCATATGTTCCAAGTGGGGCCTGACTTGGGAGACTCCAAGGGCTGTGGACTTACAGAACCATCCGGAAGCTTCTTTGTCACAGTTCTGGTGCCTGGTTGGGATGACCAAGGTCGCGTTCTCCAGGTGGCCTCAGTTTCCTTGCAGCGTGTGGCCTCGGGGTGGTGGGGCTTGTACGTGGAGGCCAGGGCCACGAGTACCCGCCATGGCCACCAAGCTGTGTGTGGCCCCTGTTTCCTGGAGCTCATGAATGCGGCTTGAGAGGCAAGAAGCCAACAAGGACAGGCCAGCCTTGGGGGTGCAGCAAGGAGGGTCCTGTGACAGGAGAGGGAGGGAGGGAGACTCTGAGAATGTGACCTGCCATCAGAGGCAGCGAGCGGTGAAGAGAAAGCTTGAGGAGAGCACAGACCTGGGCAAGGGCCCTGCAGGCATTGGGAACAGCTGATGCAAAGGCTCTGGGGTGCCACTGAGCTGGGAGTGTCCGAGGGCCGAAAGGAGCAGAGGGACGGGGTGTGAGTGCAGAGGTCACCCGGAGCTGTCACAAGGGCCTTGAGAGTCATGGAGAGGGAACGGCACAGAGGAATCAATGAATGTCCCATGAGGCCACCTCAAACCCAACTGTCCCCTCCCTCCTCACCGTGGGCCACATGCGAGTCTCTCCCAGAGAGCTGGGGCCGGTCAGTGCCAAGGCCAGCCCGTGGTGGCAGCCAGCCCTCCTCCGGGCCCCCCCTGCTCTCGGTCCCCTTGGTCAGGGAGCAGGGCGGCTGGCGGGCGGATCAAAAGGCCCCCTGGGGCTCGGCCTTGCCCATCAGGGAAACATCACATTGCTCTGGAATGAGGTGATTTCGAGCAGCCGATGCGAGGAAATGGCTATTTATGTAACGGTGGGCATGGTTTTTATTTTCCCTAATTTTCAGATTACTTTCGATTAGGCCTCTTCGGAGTAGAAAAGGCTTGAAGTGAAATGGATCCTGCCTAAATCATTACTGCCCGGCCGGCCCGGCCGCCTCTGCAGACAATTACCCGGGCCGGGGTTAGGGGGCAGACTGCAGGCAGGGGCACTTCCTCGGGAGGGAGAGCCCGGGGCGGCCCACGGCCTTTTGTGCTCGGACACACAGCGGCCATTGATTCCGCCGTCCTCTGGCCAGAGGGCCTCGGGGGAGGGAGAGGAGAGGCCTTCCCACCAACATCTGGACTCTATCTCTTCTCCCCGCCCCCAACTGGGACAAGGCGAGGGAGGGGAGAGGGAGAGAGGGGGAAAATGCCCAGGCCAAATTCAAATGCTTTCATAAATTCTGCACCAGAAATGTTTTGACGTGAATATTTTTGTCAGTCTCCAGCGTTTGCCAAAAGAAACTCAACTCCACACGACAGCTCGAATATATTCTCTAGATGACTCTGGAGCCGCTGGGAGGCTGCAGGCTGGGCCCCAGCACCTGTGAGGCACACGGAGCCTGGCGCCTCGCCTGGGGTGGGCAGAGGGGAGGCGCCGGGGACCCGGGCCCTGTGGGCAGGCCACCTCTTGGAGGCTGGGTGCCGTCCAGGGAAGGCCAGGGCGCTCTCCCCGGCGTCCACCCACAGGGCAGGTCCATCACTGGTCCCGTAAAGCCTGGGGCAGTAGCTGCGAAGGATGGCCGACGGGAGGGAGAACAGAGGGATGGATGGAGAAGAAGTGTGTTGACACCTCCAGAGGGAACCACACACGTGTTAATAGTGGGTTTCTTCTGCAAAGTTGAAAAAACAGTCATTTTTGGTTTTCTTTTTCTCTTGACTCTATTTTTCCGCTTTCCTGCAATCAATATGAATTACTAAAAGTGTCATTTAAAAAAATATGTATCTCTTCCTCTAAAAAATATAGAATTGTGATATGATTCCATAATTCCACTTCTGGGTAAATACTCTAAAGAATTGGGACAAGGTCTCCAAGAGATATTTGCACCCCCATGTTCACAGCAGCGTTATTCACAGTAGCCTCAAGGTGGCAGCCACCCAAGTGTCCATCATTGATTGAATGGATAAACAACATGTGGTCCATCCATACAATAGGATGCTAGTCAGACTTTAAAGAGGAAATTCTGACATGTTACAACACAGATGAACCTTGAGGACATTATACTCAGTGGGGTAAGCCAGTCACACAAGGACAAATACTGTGTGATTCCACTCATACAAGGACATAGAGGAGTCAAACCATAGAGATAGAAAGTAGGATGTGGGTACCCTGGGCTGGGGTAGGGGGATGGGGGTGAGTGTTTAGTGGGGACAGAGTTTCAGTTTGGGAGGATGAGAAAGTGCTGGAGACGGAGGGTGGTGATGGTTGCACTGCAATGCGAACGGACTTAATTCCACTGGACTGTCCACCAAAAATGGTTCAAATGCTAAATTTGATGTTATGTCTGTTTCATCACAATAAGAAAAAATCTAAGGGACGTGTGTCCTTCTCCTTGCCAAATCAGTTGTCCCCTCTGGTGCAATGGCCCTGCCCAAAGGCGTCCCCTGGAGGCTGTGGTCTGGCGGGACGTAGCTCCCCGCTTGTGGGCCCTGTGGCCTTGGATTTTCTCATCTGAAGAAAAGGGAGCTGCCTCTCCTCAGCAGGACGCTATGGAGAGGCGACTGTCCCCCAGGAGGTATCGGGAGCAGCGTAGGGGGCCCGAGGGGCCAAGCCAGGTGTAGACACTCAGGAGCTTTCAAGCGGGGCGAAGGAGACCAAACCCCAGGTGGAGTCTGAGCCCGGAGGTGGGAGGGGCATGGCCCCCAGGGGTGGACACAGCCCGCAGTGGGGCAGATGTGGCAAGCCCTGAACTCCCTCTGGGCCCTTGGGTGGCTGTGGGAGATGTTCGAGGCGGGGGCTGAGGGCAAGCTCGTAACTCCTCTGTGCCTCAGTCTCTCCATCTACACACTGGGACGCCGATGCCACACTGCTGCCCTCAGGAGCTGCCACGGGGCGGACCTGGCCTGGCAGTGGGTTATCAAGCCAGTACCGGCTGTGGTGCAAATGGACAACGATGTTGCTCAAATAATTTTTGACTGAAAAACGGGATCTCAGGTGGTCATTCACTGTTTCTTCCAAAATACTCTACTGAGTACCTATCCAGTGAGCCTGGAGGGGGGGACCATTGGCAATGGGACATCCCAGATAGAAAGGTCAAAAGGCAGGAGTGAGGCGGCTGAGAGCATGTGCTGCTGGCTGGGGGTGGAGGCTGCAGGAGAGGCACCATCTCCAGGAAGAGGGAGCTGGTGTGGGCAGTGTGGCGATGGCACCCGCCAGCCCCTGCACCGCCGGATGGGCTGGTTCTGCTTCTGCCTGTCACGTCTGCTGTCGGCTCCTCGCCTTACTGCTCGCAGTAGGAGACCCAATCCTGGGGCCTGGGCCACATTCCACCTGCACCCTCTGGGGCCTGCACGCTGATTAAAAACGGTTTAACGTCAGCTGCCAACATTGATCGGTCAGGAGATGGTGCTTGGCTGAGACTTCCTCCCTCTGAAGGCCGTGGCTGGCTTGTGCCTTGGGCCACGTGGGCCTGCGTGGGGCGAGTGTGTGGCTCTGGCTGACGAGGTGAGCAGGGGTGACATGTCCCCTCTGCGTCTGAGCATCTGCCTGAAGGGGAGGCCCTTCAGAGCTCTCTCCTCGGTGTGGAGACACCTGGGACGGGGGAGTTGAATGGGGTCAACCCCTGTAAGTCCCCCCAATGAGTACATAGGACAAAAATCACAGTAGGGATGACGATGATCAGGAGTCACAGAGTACGAATGAGCAAGAAAAACATCTCTCTTGTTTCCAGCACTGGGATCTGGGATTGTTTGTTACCGCGGCAGAACCGAGATGATCCAGGTGCTGCGGACATTTCAGAGAAGCATGCAGATTCCCCTCCCTGCCTCCTTTCCTTTCTTTTTCTGATTATTTTTATTGTGGCAAAACGTGCATGACATGAAATTTACCATTTTAACCATGTTTAAGTGTACAGTTCAGCGATGGCATTAAGTACATTCACAATGTTGTGTATCTATCAGCACCTTCCATCTCCAGAATTTTTTCGTCACCCTAAAAAGAAACTGTAACCTTTAAGCAATAACTCTCCATTCCACCCCCTCCAGTCCTTGGCAAGCACTATCATACTCTGTCTGAATTTACCAATTCTAGGAACTTCATACGAGTAGAATCTACAATATGTGCCCTTTTGTGCCTGAGTTATTTCACTTAGCATAACGTCTTTCAGGTTCATCCATGGCAGCATGTGTCGGAATTTCATTCCTTTCAATGGCTGAATAATAGCCCATCGTATGTATAGATGGTGTTTTGGTTATCCTTGCATCTGTTGGTGAACACTTGGGTTGTTTCCCCTTTTGGCTACTGTGAATAATGCTTCTATGAACATTGGTGTGCACGTATCTGTTGGAGTCCCTGCTTTCAGTTCTTTTGGGTGTATGCTTAGGAGAGGATTGCTGAATCACATGGTGATTCTATGTTTAGGTTTTGGAGGAACTGCCATCTTGTTCCCCATAGTGACTAGACCGTTTTACATTCCCATCAGTAATGTGTGAGGGTTCTAACTTCTTCACATCCTTACCAACACTTGTTATTTTCCTTTTTTTTTACAACGACCCTCGTAGTAGGTATGAGGTGGTGTCTAACTGGGGTTTTGACTTGCATTTCCCTAATGACTGATGAAATTGAGCACTTTTTCTTGTGCTTATTGGCCATTTGTATATCTTTGAAAAATATATCTATTCAATCCTTTGTCCATTTTTAAATTGGGATTGTTTGATTTTTGTTATTGAGTGGCAGGAGTTCTTTATATACTTTGGATATTAATCCTAATCAGTTATAGGATTTGCAATTATTTTCTCCCATCCTGTAGGTTGTCTTTTCACTCTCCTGATTGTGTCTTTTGATGTGCAAAAGTTCAATTTTGATGAACGCACTTTATCTATTTTTTCTTTTGTTGCCTGTGCTTTTGATGTCATATCCAAGAAATCATCACCAAATCCAATGTCGTGAAGATTACCCCCATGTTTCCTTCTAAGAGCTTTATAGTTTTAGCTCTTACATTTAGGTCTTGACCCATTTTGAGGTAAATTTTGTATGTGGTGTGAGGTAAGGGTCCAACTTCATTCTTTTGCATGTGGATATCCGGTTTTCCCAGCACCATGTGTTGAAAAGACTGTCCTTTGTCCGTTGAATGGTCTTGGCACTCTTGTTGAAAATCATTTGGCCATATATGCAAGGGCTTGTTTCTGGATTCTCTTTTCTATTCCATAGGTCTATATGTCTGTCCTTAAGCCAGGTCACATTGTTCTGATTGCTATAGTTTTTAAGTAAGTTTTGAAATTAGGAAATGTGAGTTTTTCAACTTTGCTCTTCTTTTTCAGGATTCTCTTGGTTATTTGGGCTTACTTGAGACTCCATAGGAATTTGAGGTGGTCTTTTTCTATTTCTGCAAAAGTGCTTAGAGATTTTGACAGAGATTGCACTGAGTCTGTAGATTCCTTTCAGTAGTATTGTCATCTTGACAATGCCAAGTTTCCAAACCGTGAATCTAGGACATCCTTACTTTCATGTCTTCTTTAATTCCTTTCAGCACTGTTATGTAGTTTTCAGTATACAAGTCTTTTGTATAGTTTGTTAAATTTATTCCTAAGTCTTTTATTCTTTTTGATGCTATTGTAAATAGAATTGCTTTCTTAATTTCTTTTTTATTGTTAGTTTATAGAAATGCAACTGTTTTTGGCCTGTTGATTTGGTATCCTGCAACTTTGCTGAATTCATTTATTAGCTCTGACAGCTTTGTTTGCACATAGATTTTTAGTGTTTTCTCCATATAATATGTCATATTCAAACAGAAATAATTTTACTTCTTCCTTTCCAATTTGAATAGCTTTTATTTCTTTTTCTTGCCTAATTGCTCTGGCTAGAGTTATCAGTACTATGTTGAATAAAGTGGTGAGAGTGGGCATCCTTGCCCTATTCCTGATTTTAGAGAAAACATTTTCAATCTTTTACCATTGAGTATGATGAAAGCTGCGTGTTTTTCATACATGGTATTTCATGTTGAGGAAGTTCCATTCTGTTCCTAATTTATTGACTGTTTTTATCATAAGGAATATTGGATTTTTCTGCATTGATTGAGATGACCATGTGGTTTTTTCCTTCATTCTATTAAGGTGGTGTATTTTGTTGATCGATTTTCATATGTTGAACTTCCCTTGCCTTCCTGGGATAAATCCCACTTGGTCATGGTAATAATTATTTTAATATGCTTCTGAATTTGGTTTGCTAGTATTTTGTTGAGGATTCTTGCATCTATATTCATAAGGGATATTGGTCGGTAGTTTTATTTTCCTATAGTGTCTGTCTGTCTTTGTTATTAGGGTAATGCAGGCTCATGGAATGAGTTAGGAAGTGTTCCCTCGTCTTCAATTTTTGAAAAAGTTTGAGAAGGATTGATATTAATTCCTCTTTAAATAGTTGTTAGAATTCACTGGGGAAGCCATCTGGTCCTGGGCATTTTTCTGTTGGGAGATTTTTAAATTACTGATTCAGCCTTCTTACTAGTTATGAATCTATACAGATTTTCTCTCTCTTCACGATTCACCTTTGGCACATTGTGTGTTTCTAGGAATCTGTCCATTTCTTCCAGGTTTTCCTCCTGATGTGTTGATGTACAATTGCTCATAGTATTCTTTTATAATCTTTTTTTGTTTCTGTAAAATCAGTCATAGTGTCCTCTCTTCCATTTCTGAATTAGGAATTTGCATCTTCAGTCTTCTCTGTCGGCTTCAGGTTCTTTGTCGGGCTAGCCAAAGGTTTGTTAATTTTGTTGATCCTTTCAAAGAACCAACTTTTGGTTCTTAATTTTTAGTACTTCCTTCTTTCTTCTAGCTTTGGGCTTAATTTGTTCTTCTTTTTCTAGTTCCTTGAGGTATACAGCTTGGTTATTGATTTGAGATTATTTATTTATTTATTTGTTAATTTTATTTTATTTATTTATTTTTTTTTGAGGAAGATTAGCCCTGAGCTAACATCTGTGCCCATCCTCCTCTATTTTATATGTAGGATGCCGCCGCAGCAGGGCTTGATAAGTGGTGTGCAGGTCCAGACCTGGGATCCAAACCGATGAACCCTAGGCCACTGAAGCAGAGTGCATGAACTTAACCACTGCACTACTGGACTGGCCCCAGATCATTTGTTCAAATGTATGTGTTTACTGCTATAAATTTTCCTCTTAGTCTTACTTTCTCTGTATCCCATAAATTTTGGTATGTTGCCTTTTTGTTTTCATTCATCTCAAAGTATTTTCCCATTTTCCTTGTTATTTTTTCTTTGATGATTGATTTGTTTGAGTGTGTTGTTTAATTTTCACATATTTGTGAATTTTTCAATTTTCCTTTGGTTATTGATTTCTAGTTTCATTCCTTGTGATCAGAAAAGATACTTTGTATGCTTTCAGTCTTTTAAAATATATTGGGACTTGTTTTGTGGCATAACGTATATTCTATCCTGGAGAACAGTCCATGTCTACTTGAGAAGAATATGTTTTTCTGTTGTTGAGTGGAGTGTTCTGTATACGTCTCTTAGGTCTAATTGGTTTTTGGTGGTGTTCAACTCTTCTATTTCCTTCTTGATCTTCTGTCTAGTTGTTCCATCCATTACTGAGAGTTGGGTATTGAAGTCTCCAACTGTTATTGTTGAACTGTCTATTTTTCTTTCTAATTCTGTCAATGTTTGTTTCGTATCTTTTGGGGCTCTGTTATTTTGTGCATGTATATTTATAATTGTTGTATATTCTTGATGAATTGACTGTTTCATCGATATATCATGTCCTTCTTTGTCTCTTGTAACAGTTTTTGACTTAGAGTCTGTTTGTGTGATGTTAGTATAGCCACTTCTGCTCTCTTTTCTTTACTATTTGTGTGGAATGTCTTTCATTCTATCACTTTTGATCTATTTGTGTCTTTAGATCTAGACTGAGTCTCTTGTAGACAGTATATAGTTGAATCATTTTTTTAAATTTGTTCTGTCAATTTTTCCTTTGATTGGAGAGTTTAACCCATGTATATTTAAAGTAATTACTGATAAAGAAGGACTTGCTTTTGCTATTTTGCTTTTGTTTTCTGTATGTCTTATAGCTTTTTGTCTCTCATACCCTCATTACTGCCTTCTTGGGGTTTAATTTTTTTGAAGTGAACATTTTGATTATATTCTCATTGCCTTTTGTACATACTCTACACATATTTTCTTTGTGGTTACCATGGGGCTTACATTTAACATCCGAAAGTTATAACAACATAATTTGAGTCAATATCAATTAACTTCCATAGTGTACAAATCTTTGCTTCTATATAGCTCTGTCCCCCTATTATGTCATTGATGTCACAAATTACATCTTTAAATATTGTGTATGCAATAGCATAGATTTATAATTTTTATGCATTTGTCATTTAAATCCTCTGTAAAATAAAAGTTGAGTTGCAAACTAAAACTAAAAAAATACTGGCATTTATGTATATTCCCATGTATTTTCCTTTACTGGGGATCTTTATTTCTTTATATGGCTTCAAGTTACTGTTTAGTGTTTCAACCTGAAGAACTCCTGTTAGCCTTTCCTGTAGGGCTGGTCTAATGGTAACAAACTCCCTCAACTTTTGCTTACCTGGGAATATCTTAATTTCTTTCTCATTTGGAAGGACAGTTTTGCTGAATATAGATGTCTTGGTTAATACTGTTTTTCATTCAGCACTTTAAATATATCATCCCACTGTCTTCTAGCCTCCAAGGTTTCTGATGAAAAATCAGTAGATAATTTTATTGTGGATCCTTTGTATGTGACAAGTTGCTTCTCTCTTGATGCTTTCAAGATTTTCTGTTTGTCTTTAGCTTTTGACAGGTTAAGTATAATGTGTCTAGGTGTGGATGTCTCTAAGTTTTCCTACAAAACATTGGAATCCCCACAATGCATGTGTTTATCCGTTTGATGGTGTCACGTAGGTCCTTTAGGCTCTGTTCACTTTTTGTGACTTTTCTTTCTGTTTCTCAGACACAATGATTTCAACTGCCTTATCTTCAAGTCCACTGATCCTTTGCTTTGGCTGCTCAAGTCTTCAGTGAAATGCTCTAGTGAATTTTTCAAATTTCAGTTATTGTGTGTACTAGTCCAGGTTTCTCTCTATCTATTTATCAATTGATCTATCAATAGAGAGAGAGAGAAAGAGAGAGAGACTGATTCATTATGAGAAATTGGCTCATGTGCTTATGGAGGCTGAGAAGTCCCGTGGTCCGCCGTCAGCCAGCTGGAGGCCGAGGAAAGCTGCTGCTGTAATTCAGTCCGAGTGTCAAGGCCTAAGAGCCAGGGGAGCTGATGCTGTAACCCCAGTCTGAGGGCTGGAGAAGATGAGATGAGATGTCCCAGTTCCATGGTGAGGCAGAAAGGAGCCTTCTGGGCTGCACCTATGCACCAGGCTCAGGCAGTGTAGTGAGTGCACTTGGTCACTGTGAAAACTCTAGGAGTGGGTGTCATGGCCCCACTGAGGGCAAATCCAAGTGATGTCTGTGCTTGCCAAGAGGGCTACCTGGAGGATATTGAGGATGAGCGTGAGGAGCAATGTTGTGCTTGATTAGCAATGTCTGCCCATGGAGGGGCCAGGAAGGGGTACAGGGCCCTATATTTGTCATCCATATTCTGTGACCAACTTAGATCCTTTTACATCTGGGCATATAAAACAGAGAGAGTCACACATATGGTGCATGGCAGAGTTGGGCCTTGGACCCAGAACCCAGTGCCCAATGATCCTATATTCTAATGATCTATTTGCCTCATCGCAAACCACTCCAAAACTTTGTGGTCTAAAACAATAGCAGTTTTATTATCCTCACAATTCTGTGGGTCAGAAGTTCAAACAGGGCACAGTGGGGACAGTCTGTCTCTGCACTGCAGTGTCTAGTGCTTCAGCTGGGAAGATCCGAAGGGTTTTATGTGACTCAAACAGCTAGGAGCTGGAATAGCTGGGGCGGGAGGGTCCACTTAAGGGTGATGTTGTTGCTCTGCCAGCAGTGTCGGGGTGGCTGGTGCTCGTGCTCCGTGGGGACTGTTGACAGGGCAGTTACACAGGGCTCTCTGCCTGGCTTGAGATTCCTCACGGCAGGTGGCCTCGGGACGGGACAGAGTCTGGGATATGTGAGTGCTCACTGTTAGTGGTATTTCATGGCATTTCATTCTTTCTTCATATTCTGAACAGAAAAAGCAAAGGGTGTGGTCCAAGATGTTTCGGGCGTGCAGTGTTCCCGTACCCACTGCACGTGGCCACATTAGGGCCACTGCACCTCTTCTCGTGGGTCAGTTGCTGCAATGACCAGCTCCAGCTTTCTACAGCTCCTCTCTGGGCCTCAGTCTCTCTGGCTCTGGGCCCTCAAGTAGTCCTGCCAGCTCTGGCCGCCTATGACCGGGCTGCCTCCAGAGCTGGGGGGCACTGGGAGGGGAGGTGGGCTTGCCTCCACTCTGCTGGTAAACCTGAAATTTGGGGATTTCCACGTGTCTTCCAGCTGGAAACCAGATGCTGCTGCCGCCTCCACCCCCTGACCTCGCCAGCCTCCGAGACAGCGCTGGGTAATTGTTTTGGAGTTTCTCTCTCTCTGTCGTCTGACGAGGCGTGCTGGGAAGTCTAAGAGCAGAATCCAGTCGGGCTGTAGCTGCAGCAGGCCTGAAACTGGATGCAGTCACAGTCGAGAGCCACCTGACTACACCCAACAGACCAGACCCGGACCGAGGCCAGGACCCGCGGGCACGCTTCTCATCCTCATTGCTGCCCCGCCAGCCCCTCAGCCCCTTCTGACTGAAAACCAGGGCATCAGGGAGATGTTTTGGGCCCCAGTGAGGACGGGACCAGAAGCATCTGTGCTTATTGTTGCCTCTGGGCCCTGAGGGTCAGGACCGGGACCACGGAGGAGGAGGCCACCTGGAAAGGAGGAACCCCTGCCCTGGGGTGTGGAGCCGGGCTTGTCAGCGGCCTCTGCGTGAGCTTCAGTGGGTCATCTGTGTATGTGTCTATCTACCTATCACCTATCTATCTATCATCTGTCTATCTATCGTCTATATTCATCTATATACCTGTCATCTGTCTGTCTATCTATCGTCTATTATTTATCTATCATCTGTATTTATCTGTCATCTACCCATCTATCTATCATCTATATTTATCTGTATATCTATCATCTACCTGTCGTCTATATGTCTATCTATCATCTATTATTTACCCATCTATCTGACCATGATCTGTCTATCTATCTAACCATCATCTGTTTATTTATCTATGTATCTATCTGCCTATGCACCCATCTGTGTGATCGTGACTAGCCCCACCCCGATACGCTGCTCTGACAGGTCTGGGTGGGGCCTGTTGTCTGTTATTTGTTTCTCCCCTAAAGTTCCCGGTGACCTGGCGTCCACACAGGTTGAAGAGAGCCGTGCAGCTCTCAGAGATTCCAGGGTGGTTTCCACCCCTGACTACCCCAGGACTTCTCTCTTTAAAGAAGAGAGACACACAGCCCTCGTCTCAGGGAGGACCTCCTGCTCCACGGGCGTGGTTTGGGAATGGCGCAGCAGCTGGCCTGGATTAGCCTGGATTCTTGTGTTTTCCTGTTTTCCGGCCACATGGCTTTGGCTGCAGGGTCAGGGTGCAGGACAGCTCAGACCTGGGCTTCCTGATTTGGGTCCCAAACCCCTGCACAGCATCACCCTGTTGGCCATTGCACTCTGCAGTCAGTCGTCGGTGCTGCCTGTGGGCCCGGGCTGCAGTACCTCACGCTGCTGTGCCTTCCCACTGCCTCGGTGTCGAGCGCCTGTCCTGCCTTCCATTCTTCTCAGAGAGACGTCACTCCTCTGCCCGTCTCTGACATCGATACCATCCACATACAGAACATCCACCACCAAGGGTCCCTGTGTTAACGTACACAGACACACCCACCTCCATCCGTCTCCCCCATCCCTGAGCCTGGCGACTACTGATCTCTTGTCCATTTCAATACTTTTCTCATTTCAGGAATGTTACATAAATAGAATCCTATTGTAGGGAACCTTTTGGTATTGGCCTTTTCCCGAATCAGCATAATTCCCTGGAGGTTCATCATGGTTTGGGCACCTCAGCAGAACATCTTTTTTATTGATGAGTAGTGGTCCAGGATAGAGGGTCCCACAGTTAACCTTGCCTGCACCCGCTGAGGAATACTGGGGCCTTTCCCAGTGTCTAGCTGTTACACATGAAGCTGATATGGACATTCCGTACTGGTTTTCGTGTGAACCAAAGTCTCCACTTCTCTGAGATAAATGCACAAGAATGCCATTGCTGGGCCTTCCGGTAATTCCATTTTTAGGTTTAAAAGGAACTGCTAGAGTATTTGCAAAGTGGCCACACCATTTCTCATTCCCACCCAGAATGTATGAGGGATCCAGTTTCTCCACATCCTCCAGCTTCTGGTGCGATAGGTGTGTATATGTATCCAATTGCGGCTTCAGTTTGCACTTCCCTATGGCTAATGATGTTGAACATCTTCTCATGTGCTTATTTGCCCACTGGTACCATCTTCAGTGAAATGTCTGTTCATATGTTTTGCCCATTTTCTACTTGGTTTGTTGGGATTTTTTTCCGTTGACTGTTGCGAGTTCTTTATGTATTCTAGATACTAGTCCTTTGTTGGATATGTGGTTTGCAAATATTTTCTTCCAGTGTTTGTTTGTCTTTTCATCCTTTTGGGTCTTACACAGAGCAAAAGATCTCAACTTGATGGGATCCAACTTATCAATTTGACTTTCATGGATCATCTTTTGGTGTCAAATCTAAGTATTCTTTGCCTAGTGCTAGATCCTAAAGATTTTTCCCTATTTTTTTTCAGTTTTACATTTTACATTTAAGTCTGTGATCCGCTGGAGTTGATTCTTGTATGAGGTGTGAGATTTGGGTCGAGGCTCGCTGTTTCGTCTGTGGATGTGCCGTCGCTCCAGCATCACTTGTTAAAGGCTGTCCTTCTCCATTGAGTTGCTCTTGCACCTTTGTCAAAACCAGTTGGCCGTACTTGCTGGGTCTCTTTCTGGGTTCTCCATTCTGTCCCACTGATCTGTGTCTCCACCACCAGCACCACACTGTCTTCTTCCCTGTGGCCACAGAGGAAGCCCTAATATTGACGGAGTGACTCCGCCCACTTCATCCTGCTTTGTCCAAGTTTCTTTAGCGACCCTATGGCCTGTGCTTTTCCATGTAGATTTTAGAGTGATCTTGTCTATTCTACCAAAAATCTTCTTGGGGGACTTGCCTTAAACCTGAGGTTGATTTGGGGAGAACTAACTTTTTTACCATGTTGAGTCTTCTGATTCATGAACATGGTATGGTTCTCCATTCATTTAGGGTTTCTTTAATTCTTTCATTGACATTTCATAATTGTCAGCATTTCAGACCCTGTGCATGTGTTTTTATGCTTGTACCTAAGTGTTTTATTTCCTTTGGAATGAGGTAAATGGTATTGTTTTTAGTTTTAGGTTTCACATATTTGTTGTTAGTATATAGAAATGTGACCGATTTCTGTCTGTTGATCTTGTATCCTGCAACCTTAATGAACTCACTCATTATTTCTAAGAGTTTGTTTGTAGATTCCTTTGGATTTTCTACCTAGACAATCATGTCATTTGCAAAAGGTCAGTTTAATTTCTTCCTTTACAATCTTTGTGCCTCTTTCCACTTGCCTTGTTGCAGTGGCTAGAACCTCCAGGACCATGTGGAATAACAGTGATGAGAGTGCATAGAATTTCCGTGATCCCAAACTTATAGGTAAAGAATTCAAGCCTTCACCATTAAGTATGATGTGAGCTGACGGTTTTGTGGACACACTTTAGCAAGTTGAGGGAGTTCCCCTCTATTCCTAGTTTGCTGAAGTTTTCATACTGAATGGGTCTTGGATTTCATCAAATTTTTCTGTATCAATTGATAAGATCATATGATTTTTTTCCTTTAATCTCTTGATATGGTAGATTACATTGATTTCTTTTAAAATATTGAACTAACCTTTCATTCCTTGAGTAAATCCCACTTGGCTGTGGTGTACAATTTTTCGTTTCATACTGCTGGAGTCGACTTGCTCATATTTTGTTGAGGATCTTTGCATCTGAGTTCGTGAGAGATATTGGTCTGTAGTTTCTTTTCTGTGGTGTCTGTCTGGTTTTGGTACTGGGGTGATGCTGGCCTCGGTATTCACCTTGTTGGAGCATTTCAACACCTGATTCCTCTCAGTGTTGATGTGTGTTGTCTTTTCTCATTTGTGTTGTGATTTTCCTGGTTCCCGGAATGACCAGTTGATTTTTATTGTCTTGTGGACACTTTGGGTCTTACATTGTGGACTCTGGATTCTATTTAGTCTTCTCCTTCTTATCTCATCAGGCGGCCCTATTCATGTGTAGCACAGGGCCCAGCTTGGTGCGTGAGCTTAGCTCCCTTTTGGCCCTGCTGATACGCTCTTGGCTAAAGTGTGGAACCAACAAACCATGTCATGGTCTCTGGGTGGGAGGTAAGATCAACTCCCTGCTGGGCTGAATGACACCAGGGAGGCGGGGAGAGTGTTTACTTGCCCTGACGTGTATCATTAGGTTCAGTCTCGTGGAGCGCTGGAGGCTCAGCTTGCTGCTGGGCCTCATCAACACTGCCCTGGCAGGGGGAGTGGCTCACTGTTCCTGCCTCTGCCAAGTGAAGAATGGGAGATCAACTTCCCGCTCAGCCCTGCTGAAGGTGCAGAGGTGGGGTGGGTGTGGGCTTCGCCCTGGTCTTCGGCTGGAGGAGGGTGAGTATTGCCCCAAAGCTTTGCTATTACTAGGCCACAGTTTGTTTGCTTGAGGCTAGGGGGAATAGGCCTTAAAATTTTTTATATTCTATTTTTTATTGTGGTAAAATACATATAACATAAAATTTACTGTTAGTAACATTAAGTACGTTCACAATGTTGTACAACCATCACAGCTACCAAGTTCTAGAACATACTCAGTGCCCCAAAGGGAAATCCTGTACCCATTAAGTAGTGGCTCTTCATTCCCCCTTCCCCTCTGCTCTGGCAACCACTAGTCAGCCTCTGTCTCTACACATTTGCCTGTTCTGGACATTTCGTATAAATGGAATCATACAATACGTGGTCTTTTGCGTCTGGCTTCTTTCGCTCAGCATGATGTTTTTGAGGTTTGTCCACGTTGTAGCACACGTCAGTGCTTCAGTCCTTTTTAAGCCTGAATAATATTCCAGTGTGCGGACGGACCACATTTTGCTGATCCGTTGACCTGTTAATGGACATTTGGGTTGTTTCCACTTTTTGGCTGTTGTGAATAATGCTACTAAGAATATTCATCTACAAGTTTTTGTCTGAACGCCTGTTTTCAGTTATTTTGAGTACATACCAAGAGGTGAGATTCCTGGGTCATATGGTAATTTATTGAGGAAACATCAAACTTTTTTGACAGTGACTACACCATTTTTACATGCCACTAGTAACGTACAGGGTTCTGACTTCTCCACATCCTCACCAACACTTGTTCTTTTCTGTTTTGCTTTCTTTAAAATTCTACCCACACTAGTGGGTGTGAAGTGGCATCTTACCGTGGTGCTGGTTTGCACTTCCTTGCGATGGTGATGTTGAGCATCTTTTCATGCTTTTGCGCACTTGGCTATTCGAGTAGCTTCTTCAGAGACACGCCTATCAAGTCCTTTGCCCATTTTTAAATTGGGTTGTTTGTGTGTTTGTTGTTTAGTTGTAAGTGTTCCTTATTTATTATGGATACTAAATCTTTATTAGGTAGAGGATTTGCAAATATTCTGTTCCCGTTCTGTGGGTTATCTTTTCACTTTATTAATAGTGCCCTTTGATACATGAGTTTTTGATTTTGATAAAGTCCAATTAATCTAATTGTTCTTTTATTACTTGTGTGGAACAAAAAGTCCCTTTGAGGTTGACGCCACAAGTATCTCATTTACACAGAAGACACCTGAAGCCCAGGGAGCCAGGGCCATCTGCCTGAGGCCATCTGCCGGTGGGAGGTGGAGCCCAGGTTTGAACCCCGACAGCCTGGCTGCAGCGCTCTGCTGTGCTCCCTCCAGGAAAGGACCAGGCCTGACCGTGTCCCCAGGGCCGTGGAGTGAAAGCATACAGTGCAGGGCATTCTTTGTGTAAAACCAACCATCTCACTTCTAAGAAACTAGTCGGGACTATCAGAAAACCCAGTTAATTCACAGCCGCGCAGTAACATCACATCCTATGAAGGTCTCCTAGAAATTTCACAGCAGGTACCCGCCCACTGACGTTAAGACACTGAGAGGCAAGTGATAGGGGAACATTGCCTGCAGTGGGGCTGAGCCGTCTGACTTGATCCAAATCAAATTCCCAATCTGGTGAGCTCTCCAAGGGAGAAGCAGACAGCCAGGTGTTCATTGAAGCTGGCTTACAAAACTGACCTGGCAGGTGAGAGGACAGGTGCCAGGAGGAGCGAGGCTGGCCCACTGCTCAAGCTGGCCATGGACCTGCTCCCCTGTAAGGAGCACAGAATACCCGTCTCTGTTTTCATTCCTCTCGGGAGAACACCCATCCTATTTCCCGCTGAGCCCAGGCTCTGGGACCAAATGACCCCCACCTGAGTCCTGGCCCCACGCCTTGGCAGAGGTGCGCCCTGGGCAGCTCCCCTAACCTTCCTGGGTTGTGGTGTCATCCCACCACAGACAATTCGTCAGGTCAGGGATTTGAAGGTTCCTGGACAGCACCTGGTGCTGCGTTAAGAGGAGATGTCCCTGACTGGGGCTGAGTGCCCTGGGTCGCACCCTTACTGGGACACAGCCCTCTGTCCTCCTTCCAGACTGGCGCCCAGGGCCCTGAGGCTTCCCCTGCCCCATGGTCCTTTCCAGAGGGCACAGACGTCCCCAACTTGCCCTTCGCAGAATTCTGGCCACCCTGTCTGCACCCATCTGATAATCTGGAACAGGTGTTTGATCTCAGCAACTGCAGGTGGGCTGGTCTCGTCTGCTTCTCCCTGGCTCTTGGCTGAGTGCAGAGCGGGGCCACCGTCAGACTTGTTGGAGCGGCCAGGTCCCGAGGTGGAGGAGGCTGAGGGACAGCCCCTCTGAGGATCCCTAGAGCCCTCCCTGACCTGTGACAGGGGCAGGACCCCAGGGCTGCCTGCCCCTGCACCTGGACCTGAATGTGCCTGGTCAGTGGGAGGGACAGGCCGGGGGCAGTGGTTTCTGCCGCCCATGCTCCACCCCGCCATCTCCTGTCTTTCTTGGGAGACCCACCTCTCTTTCCTGGTCCAGGGGGTTTAGGTGGAGCCCACCCTGGGCCCCGGTCAGACCATGGCATCTGCTGGGTCATGATGAGCTCAGCGTGGGCATATGGCCAGATCAGAGCGGATAAACCTGCAGCAAGACTGACGAAAACAAAAGAGAGGAGATCAGATCATCAAAACCAGGGCTGGGCAGGGGAGACACTGCACACCCTGCAGCCGCCACGAGGCCGAGAAAGGAGACGAGGACCAACTTTCTCCTCCAAGTTCAATAGTTCAGAAGAAATGGACTAATTCCTCAAACCACCAACTACGAAAACTCACCAAGATTAAACAGACAATGTCAACAGTCTGATAGCCAGTAAAGACATTGAACTGGAATTAAAAGTTCTCAGACTAGAAATCTCTAGGCCCAGAGGGTTTCACTGGAGACTTCTACCACATATTTAAAGAAGTAACACCAATTCTACATAGTTTCTTCTGGAAACTAGAAGAGGAGGGAACACTTTGCAGCTCATTTTGAGAGACCTTCCAGAGCGAAGGGCTGAACAGCTGTAGCAGGTGAGCACACACAGACGGTGCCCAGCGATAAAGGGGTGAACCATCGGCACAGCCAACCACTCCGGATCTCCAGGGAATTCTGTGGAGTGAGAAGAGCCAATCCCGAAAGACTGGTGGGGGCCAGGGTGGGGCCGGGAGGTGGGGAGGAGGGCGGAGCTCGACTCAAGATCAGTGCTGCAGGGCTGGGTGTGGGGTGTGGGGAGTGGGCTCCTGAGCGCCTGGTGTGACGTCTTCTGAGGGGCCAGTTCGGGGAGGTGGGTGCGAGGAGTTTGCTTTCTGAGACACCAACAGGGGTGTCACAGACGGGTCACCCTCCTCCGCGGGAGCTGATGGGTATCCCGTTTGGGGACACAGGCAGGTGGCAAGTCTCTGACCCTCAGCGGCCTCATCTGTAGAATCTCACTGCCATCCCAGGGCGTAGTGGAGAGAACCACGCGAGATCGTCAGCAGAGAACTTAGCCCTACACACAGTCGATGCTCAGTGTCAGCTGCCCGTTCTCAGGCTCAGAAGAGGAGACGGAGGGAGCGAGGGGGCAGAGGGGCAGCTGGTGTGCCGGGAGCCTCCAGGATGGCCAGCAACCCCCCGCCCTCCCCCGAATGAGGTGCTGTCGGAACCACAGATCCAGAGCTTCACCTCAGCGGCCCCTCGCAGCTCACCAAGTGCTCAGAGCGGTGAGAGAAAGTTCTGAGAGCAGAACCTCGGCTAAAGGTGAAGAGGACACACTCTCCTCCAGAAACTGGGAATAGGTTTGGCTGTAATCAAAAGGAAAGCACAAATTACAGTAGTTTAAGAGAGTCAGAAGTTTATTTCTGTCTCATATAAAAAGCACAGAGTGGGGCTGGCCCCGTGGCCTGGTGGTTAAGTTCAGCATGTTCCGCTTTGGCAGGCCAGGTTCGGCAGGCCACACCTACACCACTCATTGTCACCATGCTGTGGCAGTGTCCCATATACAAAATAGAGGAAGATTGGCACAGATGTTAGCTCAGGGCCAATCTTCCTCAGGAAAAAAAGAGAAAAAAAAGCACAGAGGTAGGCATCAGGGACTCTAAATCTTCTACTTCCCTGCACAGCCATCTTCAATACATAGCTTCTATCTCATGGTCAAAGACGACTGCTTGAGCACCAGCCATCACATTGGCCATTCCAGGAAGCTGCAAGTAGTACAAGGGGCAAAGAAGGGCTCACCACCCTCACTTTATATCACTTCTATGAGGTCCCACATAACAGTTCTGCTATCTCATTGGTTAGAATTTAGACGGAAACATGGTCATGCCTAGCCGCACAAGAGGCTGGGAAATGGCGTCTGTGCATGCCCTAGCTACATGTAAGGATGAGAGGAAGAATGGGTCATGGGACACAGCCACCCCTGTCCTGCAGCCTGGGCAGGCTCTGAGTCCTTTTAGCCTCTGTGTCTGTTTCCCGTTGTCACTCTTGAGCCATTAGTGAATTTGTTCTCATTGTTCTGGCCCCGTCTCCACTGACCCACCCCTGTCTTGGACCTTATGGTCTGATAGCATAGAAAGACGTGGAAACAATCACAAGTGGGAGCCTATTATGGAGGAATGAATGAAGTAGTCAGGCAGCCCCCTGTCCCCACCCCATTAAAGAATGAATGAAGTAGCAGGAAATGCGGCAGGCAGCCCCCTGTCCCCCCCCCCTCATTAGAGGAATGAATGAAGTAGTAGGCAATGTAGCAGGCAGCCCCTGTCCCCACCCCTATTAGAGAATGAATGAAGTAGCAGGCAATGTGGCAGGCAGCCCCCTCTCCCCCGCCCCATTAGAGGAATGAATGAAGTAGCAGGCAATGTCCAGGCAGCCCCTGTCCCAACCCCTATTAGAGAATGAATGAAGTAGCAGGCAATGTGGCAGGCAGCCCCCTCTCCCCCCACATTACAGGAATGAATGAAGTAGCAGGCAATGTGGCAGGCAGCCCCCTGTCCCCACCCCATTAAAGAATGAATGAAGTAGCAGGCAATGTGGCAGGCAGCCCCCTCTCCCCCGCCCCATTAGAGGAATGAATGAAGTAGCAGGCAATGCCCAGGCAGCCCCTGTCCCCACCCCTATTACCCACAGCCTTGTGGTCCCCCCACTCGGAGCAGCACCGTGTGGGAGCCACATGTATTAATCTCCTGGAGCTGCTGTGACAGAGTGTTGCTAACCAGCAGGCTTAACAGAGCGGGAGCTGGTTCTCTCGCAGTCTGGAGGCCAGCAGTTGGGAGTCAAGTGTCGGTGCTTGGTTCCTTCCGGAGCCTCTGCAGGAGAATCTGTTCCTCGCTGTCTCCCGGCTCCTGAGGGCTGCCAGCATCCTTGGCTTGTAGATGCATCTCTTCAGTCCCTGCCTCAGTCATCACGTGGCCTTTGTCCCTGTGCCTCCCCTGTGTCTGCACACAGCCGTCTTAAAGGACACTCGTCACTGGATTTAGGGCCACCCTAATCCAGAATGACCTCTTTGTTACTCCTGCAAAGACTCTATTTCCAAGCGAGTTTGCATTCTGAGGCTCTGGCTACACATTAATTTTGAGGAAAATTTTTCAACCCAGTAAACAACAGAATGCACCAGAAGCGACGGTTTATCACTTCCAAAACCAGGTCAGAAAAGATTGGGTCTTTTGCACTAACTCTCTCTTGGATCGCCTGCTCTGGGGAGCTAGTCGCCGTGTTGAGAGGACACTTGAGCAACCGTGTGGAGAGGCCCACGTGGCGAGGAGCTGAGGCCTCGCGCCCACAGCCGTGGCAATGAGCTTGGAAGTGGATCCTCGAGCCCCAGTCCAGCCTTCACACTAGACAACAGCCCCAGCCAACAGCTTGATGGCAACCCCAGCTGAGACCGGGAACCAGAGCCGCCCAGCTAGGCTGCTCCTGGCTTCCAGACTCAGAAACCGCAGTATGTGTTTGCCTTTCTGAGTTGCTAAGTTTTGGGGTAATTTGTTACGCAGCCATAGCTGGGTAATATGGATGAGGAGATGGGGGAGTGCTCCAGGCACAGGGACGACTGCGCAGAGGCCCTGGGACAGGTGGGGTCTGAGGAGGGCCGCTGGGGACACGTGCTGAGACTGGGTCAGAGCAGTGGGGCGTGGCTCCCCAGCCGCTGGGGGGGGGGGGCGCCCAGTGTGTCCCATGAACAAAGCGTGAGGATGACGTTTCTGGAGGACCTGCAGGTGGTGCTCCCTCGGGCTCCCCGCGCCGGCGGGGGAGCGTCTGCCGCGGAGGGGGCTCCTATTGGCCCCCGAGCTGCCCTCTGTTTATGCCACGTTTTGTTTTTTCTGGGCTCCTCGTTTACCGTCACCAGATGTTCGCTGCTCCTACGCGCTCGCAGTCCCGGCAGCAGCGCCGCGGGCGGTGCGGCCACGAGCGAGCCCAGGACGGCCGCGGGCACCTGGTCCACAGCGGGCCCGTGATCGATGACGGCCGGCCTCCGGACCGTCTCAGTGCCGGCGCGTTCTGAATGCCTCAAGAGTTTCCAATTAAAGGCAAATGGCTCTTGGCAAAGTGCGAGGCATTTTCACTAACTAAAATAAATACCCGGGCTGGCTCCACGGTCCATGACTCCTTCACGCGGCTGAGATAAACAGCGAGGAGGCCGGGCTCGGAGGCGTGCTGGGGACGCGCAGATGCCCCCGGCCGGCCCCCGGCGCGTCTCCACAGCTCGGAGGCCGGGGGCGGGGCAGGGCTTGCAGGGCCCCTGGCTCCTCCGGCCGCCGTGCTCCTGGCCCGCCCCGCACCGCCTCGCAGCGCCAGGTGCTGAACGGTCCAAGTCTCCAGAAGATGCTGCACCGCGAGCCCGGGGCGGGACCCGCGCCTCCCTTAGCCGTGTCCAGCAAGGGCGTCCCTTCCCGGGAGGGGCCCGCCGGCACCCCCGTCCCCTTCGCTTCCCTCTCGCCCTGGGCGCGCGCGCGAGTTCGGGTCAGCAGCGCTGGACTCCTGGCGGCGCTGCGGGGAGGCCGGTGATGTCCAGGGGCTGCTCGGGAGCAGCAACGTCTGGGAGTCCGGGGGCCGTTCTGGGAATGACGGTGCCCTGGCCTCGGCGTTCAGTTCTCAGAACACCTGGGAAGGCTGACTTGGACCCCTCCTCCTGGAGGGCGGCTCCCTGTCTCGCCCAGGGGTTCGCCTCTCCCTCCTCCCGACGGCCTCCCTCCCCTGCCCACTGGCGTGGAGAGGCCACCCTTCAGGGGACAACGCCCTACCCAAGGATCTGGGACGGGGAGGCCCGGGGACACAGGGTGCTCATTTCTTGGTATTCCTTATACCTCATGCATGGGTTATAAACCATCACTTCCGTGAACTCAGTGTATTCAAAAGGAGTTTTGAAGGTGTCTCTGGAAAGCCCTGGGTTCTCCATGAGCAGGGGGCCCACCTCCCCCTACTGCCGCCTGAGCCACGTGTGCCTGCCCGCCGGGGCGGCCTCCTCCCGGCCCTCCTCCCGGGCTCTCTCCTTCCCATAGGCCCCTGGGCTTCCTCGCCCTCCACCGGGTGGAATCCTCTCCCTCCCCCCACACGGAACACTCCATGGTCGCATTCGTCCTCCAGATCCGTCCTCAGAATGAGCAAGGGATCATGTAAAATATTGCTGCTAACTATTCCCAGCATGTCCTCTCTGTTGCACCGGTTGTCCCAGCCCCTCCCTACACCCCTCACTCACTCGGAGTGGGCACCACGTGCCAGGATGCATCCCCTGAGAGCACTCCCAGACGCTCGAGGCTAACGATGAGGATGAGCTGCTTTAGGCTTCAGATCCCTCCCCTGGGGGCCCCAGGCCGTCCCACCAGGGACTCAGCCTCCGTCCCAGGGCACAGCAGGCTTCTCTTCCTGGGGGTCCAGGCCCCTTCCTCCCTGTAGAGCAGCTCTGCACTTGGGACACAGTGCACCAGGGGTGGGGGGCTTTGCCTGGCACTGGGGGGAAGCTGTGTCCAGAAACATGGAGGGTCAGTCCCCAAGTGACAGGCACCTTTGCCTCCTGAACTGGGCCCTGCCCACAATCTGAAGATGGCCATTTTCTCACTGCTGTGCCCCCTCCCCAAAGGTTATGCTGAAGTCCTGACCCCCAGGACCTCGGCATGTGCCCTTGTTTAGAGATAGGGTCATTACACATGCGGGTGGTTGAGCTGAGGTCATACTGGAGTAGGGTGGCCCTCATCCAACGTGACCAGTGTCCCCATAAGAAGAGGGTCCACAGCCACAGACAGAGGGGTGAGGCCACGTGAGGAGGGAGGCAGGGTCAGGACAGCCGCAGCTGGAGCCCGGAGCCCTGAGGAGGCTGGAGCAGTGGAGGCCGGGAGAGGCAGGGGGGACCCTCCCTGGAGCCCTCAGAGGGAGCGCAGCCTGCCACACCCTGACCTCAGACACCTGGCCCCCAGAACTGAGGGAGAGTAGATGTCCGTAGGAAATGAACACAGATATCGTCACAGAACACAGGTAAAGTCACCTGAAACCCCCTCGCCCAGAGGAATGCAGCCAAGCTTCTGACGACCACCCCTTCTAGCAGCTTCTGTGCACAGTGTCAGGCACTGACTTCAGCTTCTTAGGCTGCTCTGAGATCTGCTTTGCTGCTTGAGAACATATTGTGTGTCTCCTGCCAGGATAGAACATCCTTTAACAAAGCCCTGTTGGTGGATGCTAGGTTGCTTTCTCCTCTCCCTCCCTCCCTTCCTCCATCCCCTCTCCCTCCCTTTCTCCTTCTCTCTCTCCCTCTCTCCCTCTCTCTCTCCCCCTCCTTTTCTCCTTCCATCCTCCCCCTCCCTCTCCCTGACTCTGTAAAGAAGTGAGGAAACACAGACCTTTCTGATCACAAATGTTTTTAAATGCCTGCGTATTAATGACTGGTGAGTATGTATGTTGGCGAGTGGAGGGCAATCTTTCTTGTCTTAAATGAGAAAAAGTCGTAGGAAAAATGGGCTTTGTGTTGTCAAACATTAGCCTGAGCAGACGCGCTCTGAGAGCCGGACCCCAGGGGCTTCCTGAGGCCAAGTGCATTTTTCCTGAAGGAGTGTGTTTAACGTCAGCACCCTGAGGAGCTTGGCCGAGAAGAGCCCGAAGGCCAAATATTTACACAGCCAACCCCAAAGCCCATGGAAATGACCTCATGAACATTGTTTTTAATTCATAAGACGCCATGATGAACAGGGCCCACTTCTGTGTCCAAAACTGTGTTCTGGACAGTGGAAGCCAAGAGTTGGGTTCCCAAGGGACAATGACACAGGGACAGGGAAAGGCTCTGGTGTCACCTGGGCTGGGTGTTGGTCCTGGCTCTACCTTCCTCGCTGTGTGGCCTTACATAAGTCACTGCAGCTCTCTGAGCCTCGGTGTCTTCCACGAAATGTAGATGGGATGACATCAACTCCTGGGTGCGTGGGGAGGATGACATGCAGTGGTGATGCAGGCCTCTCTGCGTCAGGTCTCTTGGTAGCACTTTGTCTGCTGTTGAGCTGTTGTGCCTGCCAAGGGTTAAATGAGACGGCAGAGGAGATTCCGGGCCAGGAGCCAGGTCGACAGGAGGTATCACAGGTGTTCTCGTTCACTCCTGAATCTGGAAACCCTTGGCTCATGAGTGGCTGAGAGGTGACTGTCCTTGGTCCACCACTCAGCTCCTGTCCTTGCCCCTTGGACCTCAATAGGCTCCACCCACTGCCAGCACCTGCGTCCCCACCTGGGGTGTTGCACCCCCGAGCCCCGCTCTGCCTGTGTGAGGCAGGCCAGAAGTGCCTGAGAATGAATGCCCCTCAGAACCAGCCCTCAAACAGTGACTGACAGGAGCTGGGCATCAATACTCCATCTCCTGTCCCCTGTGGGTTGGCCACCTCTGAGGGGCGTGCTCTGCACTGGCTCCTGGGATTCTCCAGTGGGAGTGCGCTCCAGTGGCTCACAGTGGCAGCTCTCTGACAACACAGCTCTATTTGTCTGCCTTCCCTCTCCCGCCTCACCTCCCTCTCCCGCCTCACCTCCCTCTCCCCTTCTGGTGCTGCCCAGGATCACCTCTCAAACAAGCTGCTTGTGTTGTGATCTTTGCCCACGGCTCTGCTTCAGACGCAGCCTAAGGGACATGCTTTCTTTGACTCTGAATCAAACAAACTGTGACTCTGCATGGCCTGCAACAGCTGTGTTCTCTGTCTCAGCAAATTATGCTCCATCCTTCCAGTGGCTCAAACTCAAATTCTTGGCAACATCTATGATGCCTTTCCTTCTTGGCTCCTCACATTTGATCCATCATCAATAACCTGTTGGCTATAACTTTAAAGCATGTCCAGAGACTTAACATATCATAATTATATTTCTTAAAACTGATATAAAGGGAAAATCTTGAGAGGAAAAGAAACATTACACACAGAAGAACATAGATTAGAAAAACAGCAGACTTCTTGTTAGAATCTATGCAAACTGGGAAATAATGGAGAAGCATCTTAAAACTGCTGAACAAACTCGTTAACCTAGAATTTTATACCGGAAAAAATATTGTTGAAAATGAAGGCGAAGACAACTCCAAAGGGTGGCGAGGATGTGGAGCACAGGAACTCTCATCATGGCTGGTAGGAAAGCAAAATGATGCAGCCACTTTGGAAGACAGTTTGGCGGTTTCTTATAAAACTAAACGTACTCTTACTATAGGATCCAGTAATCTTTTCCTAGGAACTTACTCAAATGAGTTAAAACCTTATGTTCACACAAAGTCCTGCACACCAATGTTTATGGCAACTTTATTCATCACTGCTTCAAACTGGAGGCAACCAAGATGCCCTTCAATAGGTGATCGGATAACCTGTGGTACAGCCATACAGTGGAATATTAATCAGCTCTAAAGAGAAAAAATGACCTGTCAAGCCACAACAAGTCATGGGGGAAATTTAAATGCATATTTCTAAGTGAAAGAAGCCAATCTGAAAAGATAACATGCTGTATGATTGCAACCATGTGACACTTGGGCAAAGGCCAAACTGTGGAGGCGGGAAAAAGAAAAGCGGTCACAGGACAAATGGCTGCCCTGAAAACCGGTGAGCCAGGTAGATGCACAGGGTCACAGCCCACCGTGAGCTGGAGCCACCGCTGGGGTCAGTCACTGGCAGGAAACTTGGGATGAGAGGCTAATTCCTGGAGACTGAACTTGGACTAGCTGGAGAGACAAAAAGTCCATGGCCCAGACATGGGGGAGTCCCACTTCTTTTGTTGTTGAGGAAGATTGGCTCTGAACTAACATCTGTTGCCAATCTCCCTCTATTTTGTATGTAGGACGCCACTAAGCACAGCTTGATGAGTGGTGTGCAGGTCCGTGCCTAGGATCCAAACCCATGAACCCCAGGTCATCAAAGAGGAGTGTGTGAACTTAACTCCTACACCACCAGGCCAGCCCCAGGAGCCCCACTTTTGTGAGTTCTACCTCCAGGAGCCCCACCAGGTTCTCAGATGAAGGTCAGAGAAAAACGCCCTTGTGTTCCTGCAGAGAAAGGGGAAAAGTAACCCAGAGCACTCTGTTTTCCCTAAAAAAGGCCTTCCCTCAAAGGAAACTACTTTACCAGAATCTAGCCAACTCGAATTTTTCCAGAGCCTCACGGACCTGAGGAAATAGAAATACCCAAGTCCAGCTCACTCTAGGCTTCTGGTTTCACCTAAAGGATGAAGCTGAGAAGTCACAGTGGAGGTCACAGCCTTGGGACATGGGCCACTAAAGAAATTATGCCCATCGAAGGACAACAGAATGCTTCCCTCCCCTACCTTGTCACTGATCTGTAGGTTCCTATATAGCAATGGAGGATTACAGCTGAAAGAACTTCAGGACTCAGATCTGTTCAAGGAGAAGTCTGTGGGGAAGCCCAGAGACAATGAGGGAGACCAAACAAGGCACTAGTGGAAATTTGAGCCTCTGACATCTATGGCTAGAACAAACAGTAAACACCGCCCAATTCTCAGACAAATAAACATTAAACCTCATGCCAAAGACCCGTTTATCTCAGTTCCTTTTACCTGGTACACAGTGTCCAGCTTTCAATAAAAACTTACAAAGCATATGAAATGACAAAAAACACAGCGCAAAGAGAAAGCAAGCATCAGAACCAGACTGAGATATGGCAGAGATGTTGGAATTATCAGATCAGGAATTTAAAATACATCAGATTAACTGACTAAGGGCTGTAATGGAAAAAGTGGATAGCATGCAAGAACAAGTGGGTAATGTGAGCAGAGAGGGAAACTCTAAGAAAGAATTAAAAGGAAATTCTAGAAATCAAAAACACTGTAGAAGAAATGAAGAAGGTCTTTGATGTGGCTGAGGAAAGAACCACTGAGTGTAAAGATATGTACATTAAAGTGTTCCAAATGGAAAAACAAGAGAAAAAAGAATGGAAAAAAATGGAACAAAATACGCAAGAACTGTGGAACAATTACCAAAAGTGTAACATATCCATAACAGGGCTACCAGAAGGGGAAGAAAGAAAAAATAACAGAAAAATGTTTGACGTAATAATTAGCTGAGAATATTCCAAAATTAATGACAGACACTGTCAGTGTCTTCAGATCAAGGAAGCCCAGAGAATACCAAGCAGGACAAATACCATAAAATCTACAGCTAGGAATATCATTCAAACTGCAGAAAATCAAAGATGAAGAGAAAATACTGCAGGAAGCCATGGGGGGGGGGGCACACGTTATCTGTAGAGGAACAAAGGTAAGAATTACACTGGACTTCTCTTCAAAAACCATGCAAGCAAGACGAGAGTGAGGTGAAACATGTAAAGTATTGAAAGAAAACCCCACCAAATTAAAATTCTCTGTCCAGTGAAATTATTATTCAAAAGTGAAAAAGAAATAAAGAATTTCTCAGACAAACAAAAATTAAGGTAATTTGTGGCCAGTAGATCTGCTTTATAAGAAATGTTAAAACTCACAACTGGAGTGTACAGCTATGTACTGGGGGGCTTTGGGGAGAAGAAGGGGAAAAAAGGAAAAAAGAAGATTGGCAACAGATGTTAGCTCAGGTGCCAATCTTTAAGAAAAAAAAGAAATGTTAAAGCAGTTCTTCAGGGAGAAGAAGATTGATATAGTTCAGAAATTTGTATCTACATAGATAAAGGAACAGTGTTAGAGAAGAAATGAACGTAAAATAAAACTTTTTTTCCCTTATCCTTAATTGATCTAACAGATGACAGTTGCTTCAAAATAATATCAACAACTAGATGGTTATACCCTATGGGTAAGTGAAATGAATGACAGCACTGCTCTAATGGACGGAGGGAGGAATTGGGAGACCTCTGTTACAGGGTACTTGCACTGCTCATGAAGCAGTACAGTGTTGTTTGAAAGTGGACTTAATTTAGTCGTAAATGTATATTGCAAACTCTAGGGAAACCATGAAATTTTTTTCAAAAGAAGTATAATTAACATACAAAAGAAATATAATTAATGTACTAATATAACTAAGAAAGGAGAGAAAATGGAATCATATAAAATGCTCAGTTACAACCCGAGAAGGCCGAAAAAGCGTGGAAGACAAAAAATAAAATAAAACAAAAAATGAAGAACAATGACAGTGAATAGAAAACAGTTACAAAATATGGTAGACATTAATCTAACTATATAAATAATCATATTAAATGTGAAGGGTCTGGATACGCCAATTAAAAGAAGGAAACTGTCAGAGTGGATAAAAAACAAGACTCAAGTATATGTGGTCTGCAAGAAACCCACTTGAAATATAAAAATGCGAACCTAAAGATACAGATACTTAAGTAGAGGGCAGGTGAAAAATAAATCATACTAGCACTAATTAAATAAAGCTGGAATATCTATATTAATTTTTAAAAAGCAGATTTCAGAGCAAATAAAATTATCAGAGATAAAAAGGGACACTCATATGATGAAGGGAAGGGGTGAACTCTCCAAGAAGACATAACAATCCTTAATGTATTTGCATTTTAAAATTGAACATCAAAATACGTGAGGCACAAACTGAGAAAACTTCAAAGAGAAGTAGAGAACGTCGCTATTAAATTTGGATAATTCAGCACTCCTCTGTCAGTAATCACAGCTTCAGCAAGCTGAAAATCAGTAAGAATATGGTTGAATTAACAGCAGCATCAATCAACTGGATATAATTGGCATCTATTGACCGCTTCATCCAACAACAGCAGAATATACATTCTTCTCAACTTCACTTGGAACATTAATCAAGATAGAACACACTCTGGGTCACAGAACGTCCCTCAACACATTTAAGAGGGTAGAAATTGTACAAAGTATGTGCTCAGACCACAACAGAATTAGCTATAAATCAATAACAGGAACAAAGCTGAAAAAATGTACAAGTATTTGGAGACTAAACAGCACACTTTTAGATAATACATAGATCAAAAAAAGAAGTCTGAAGAGAAAGTTAAATTTTTTTGAACTAAATAAAAATGAAAACAAAATACCGAAATCTGTGGGATGCAGTGAAAGCAATGCTTAAAGGGAAATTTATAGCACTGAATGCATATTTGAGAAAGATCTGAAATCAATAATCTAAAATTCCATTTTAGGAAAGTAGAAAAGGAAGAGCAAATTAAATCCAAAGTGAGCAGAAGAAAAGGATAATAAGCATTAGAGCAGACATCAATGAAATTGAAAAGAGGAAAACAATAGAGAAAATCAGCAAAATGGAAAGCTAGTTTTTTGAAAAGATCAATAAAATTGATAAACCTCTAGAAAAGATAATGAAAAGAAGAGAGAAGTCATAAATTACCAATATCAGAAATGAAAGAGGGGCCATCACTCTTGATCCCATGGAGATTAAAAGGGTAATAAAGGAGTCTACAAACAATTCTATGCCCACAAATTTGATAACCTAGATGAAAGGGATCTATTCCTTGAAACACACAGTCTACCAAAACTCACACAAGGAGAAATAGATAATCTGAATAGGCCTATATCTACTAAAGAAATTGAATCAATAATTGATAATCTCCCAGAGCACCAGGCCCAGACGGATTCACTGGTGAAGTGTACCAAACATTTAAGGGATAAATAACTCCAATTCTCTACAATCTGCTCCTGAAAATAGAAGCAAAGGGAGCACTTCCTGACTCATTCTATGAGGCCGGCGTCACCCTAGTACCAAAACCAGACAAAGCCGTCACAAGAAAGGGAAACCACAAACCAATGTCTCTCATGAACGTGGATGCAAAAATCTTTAATAAAATATTAGCAAATCAAATCCAACAATGTATGAAAAGAATTATAAATCGTGACCAAGTGGGTTTTATTCCAGGTATACAAGGTTGGTTCAACATTTGAAAATCAGTTAACATAATCCATCAAATGAACAGGCTAAAGAATGAAAATTATATGATCATATCAATAGATGCAGAAAAAGCATTTTATAAAATCAAACACCCATTTATGATAAAAGCTCTTAGCATATTAGGACCAGAGGAGAATTTCCTCAACTTGTTAAAGGACATCTAAATAAAACCTCCAGCTAACATCATGATAGTGAGGAACTAGACCCTTTCCCTGTGAGATCAGGAGCAGGGGAAGGATGTCCCCTCACTGTTCCATCATACTGGAGTCCTAGCTATGCCATAAGACAAGAAAAGGAATAAAATACATACAGATTGGGAAAGAATGACTGCAACTCTCTTCATTTGCAGATAGCATGATTACCTATGTAGAAAATCCCCAAAAATGAGCAAAAGCACTCCTGGAACTAATAAGCGATTATAGCAAGGTTGCAGGATAGAAAGATAATATATAGAAGTCAATTGCAATTCTATATGCCAGCAATGAACAATTCAAATTTGAAATTAAAAACTCAATATCATTTATGTTAGAAGAAAAAAATACTTAGGTATAAATCTAAAAAAATACATACAAGATATTCCTGTATGAGGCATACAATATTTTCCTATATGAGGGAAACTACAAAACTCTAATGAAAGCATCAAAGAAGATTTAAGTAAATGGAAAGCTATTCCATGTTCAAGGAGAAAGTCTCAATATTGTTCATATGTCAATTCTTCCCAATTTGATCTATAGATTCAATGCAATCCCCATCAAAATCCCAGCAAGTTATTTTGCGGATATTGACGAACTGATTGTAAAGTTTACATGGAAAGGCAAGAGACCCACAATAGCCAATGTGATAATGAAGAAGGAAAAAATCAGAGGACTAACACTATCTGACTTAAACACATCCCATAAAGCTATAGCAATCAAGATGGTATGGTACTGGTGAAACAGTAGAAAAGTAGATCAATGGAACAGAATAGAGGGCCTAGCAACAGACTGACAAGAATATATTTAACTGGTCTTTGATAAATGAGCAAAAACAATTCAATGGAGAAAGGCTTGTCTTCAACAAGTGGTGCTGGAACAGCTGGACATCCACATACAAAAAAAATTAATCTAGACACAGACCTTACACGTTTCACAAACTTTAACTCAAATGGATCATACACTTAAATATAGAATGGAAACTGGTCGAACCTTTAGAAGATGACATACGAGGAAATCCAGGTGACTTTGAATTTGGTAAAGACTCTTTAGATACAACACCAAATGCTTGATCCATCAAAGAAAAAATTGATAAGGTGGATTACTTGAGAAGTTAAAACCTTCTGATCAGTGAAAGACACTGCTCAAGAGAATGGAAAGACAAGCCACAGATTTGGAGAAAATATTTGAAAAACTTGTATCTGCTAAAGGACTTCAACGAGCCCTTAAAACTCAACAGTAAGAAAGCAAACAACCCAATTAAAAATGGGCATAAGATCTGAACAGACAACTCACCGAAGAAGATATACAGATGGCGAATAAGCCCATGAAAAGATGGCCAACATCATAGGTAATTACAGAATTGTAAACTAAAGCAATGAGATTCCATTGCACACCTACTGGAATAGCTAAAATCCATAACAATGACAACACCAAATGCTGGTGAACAGGTGGGGCAACAAGAATTCTCACTCTGCTGGTGGGAACGAGAAAGGCACAGGCACTTTGGAAGACAGTTTGGCAGTTTCTTAGAAAGCTGAACGTTTTCTTGCCATACAATCCAGCAATTCTGTTCCTTGGGATTTTCCCCCCAGCTTTATTGAGATATTGTTGACATATAATGTATGTAAGTTTAAGGTGTATAATGTGCTTTGATACATGTATACATTTGATACACGTATATACCGCAAAATGGTTACCACAATAAGGTTAGTTAACACCTCCATTCCCTCACATAATTACAATATTTTTGTGTGGTGAGAACATTTAAGATCCACTCTCTTAACAACTTTCAAGTATATAATACAGTAATGTTAATTATAGTCACCATACTGCACGTTAGATCCCCAGAACTTATTTGCCTTACAGCTGGGAATTTGTACCCTTTGACCAACACCTCCCCATTTCCCCCACCTTCCAGCCCCTGCCAACCACCATTCTACTCTCTGTTTCTATGAGTTTGGGTTTTTTAGATTCTGCAGAGTATAAAAATATATAAGTGAGAACATACAATATCTGTCTGTCTTTGTCTGGCTTATCTCACTTAGTGTAATGCCCTCAAGATCCATCCATGCTGTCACAAAGGACAAGATTTCCTTCTGTTTTATGGCCAAATAATATTCCATTCCATTTTCTTTATCCATTTCTCCATTGATGGACACAGGTTGTTTCCACGTCTTGGCTACTGTGAATAATGCTGCAAATAACATGGGATGCAGATATCTCTTTGAGATAGTGTTTTCATTTCTAGTTTCATACCATTGTGGTTGGAAAAGATGCATGAGATGACTTCAATCTTCTTCCATTTGCTCAGGCTTGTTCTGTGACATAACATATGATCTATCTGGGAGAATGTTCTGTGTGTGCTTGAGAAGAATGTGTATTCTGCCGCTCTTGGGTGGAATGTCCTGTATATGTGTTAGGTCCATTTGGTCTAAGGCATAGCTCAAGGCCAGTGTTTCCTTATTGATTTGCTGTCTGGATGATCTATCCACTGTCAAAAGTGAAGTATGGAAGTCCCCTACCATTATTGTGTTGTCTATTTCTCCTTTCAGCTCTGTTGTGTTTGCTTAATATATCCAGGTGCTCTAATGTTGGGTGCATATATATTTATAATTGTATCTTCCTGATAAATTGACCCTTTTATCATTACATGGTAACCTCCTTTGTCTCTTGCTACAGTTTTTGACTTAAAGTGTATTTTATCTGACGTAAGTATAGCTACCTCTGCTCTCTTTTGTTTTCCATTTGCGTGGAATGTGTTTTTCCATCCCTTCACTTTGAGCCTGTGTGCCTCCTTAAAGCTGAAGTGAGTCTCCTGCAAGCAGCATATAATTGGGTCTTGTTTTTTAATCCATTCAGCCACTCTATGTCTTTTGATTGGAGAATTTAATCCATTTACATTTAAAATAATTATTGATGGGTAAGAACTTACTAATTCTACCTTATTAATTGTTTTTCTGGATGTTTTATAATTCCCTTGTTCATTCCTCCCTCTTTTGCTGTCTTTCTTTGTGGGTTGATGGTTCCATTGCGGCATGCCTTGTTTATCCTTCTCCTTATTTTTTGTATGTGTACTGTAGGTTTTTGCTTTGTGGTCACCATGAGGCTTACATAAAAAGTCTTATAGATATGGCAGTCTATTTTACACTGATAACGACTCAACTTTGGTTGCATACAAAATTCTATCCTTTTACTCCCTCACATAATTTATGTTTTTGATGTCAAAATTTACCTCTTTTTCTATTGCATATACATTAACGAATTATTATAGCTATAGTTACTTTAAATACTTTTGCCATTTAAACCTTTATGCTAGAGCTAAGTGATTAACACACCACCACATTACAGTCTTAGAACATTCAGAATTTGACTATATACTTACCTTTATCAATGTTTTATTTTTTCATATGTTTTCTTGTTACTAATTAGTATTCTTTCACTTCAGCTTGAAGAATTCCTTTTAGCATTTCCTGTAAGACAGGTCTGGTGGTGACGAACTCTCAGTTTTGGTTTGCTTGAGAATGTCTTTCGCTCTCCTCTATTCCTGAAAGACAACTTTGCTGGGTAAAGTATTCTTGCAAATCACATAGCTGATGAGAGGTTAATATGCAGAACATACAAAGAACTCCTAAAACTCAACAACAACAAAAAGCAAATGACTTGATTAATAAAAAGAGCAAAGTACTTGAAAGGACATCTCTCCAAAGAAGATATACAAATGACCGATAACCACATGAAAAGATGTTCAACATCACTAATCATTAGGGAAATACAAACCCAAACAACAATTAGATATCACCTCACATCCCCTAGGATAGTTACTAACAAAGAGAAAAAGGAAAATAAGTTTTGGCAAGGATTTGGAGAAATTAGAACTCTTGTGCACTCTTGGTGGGAATGTAAAATAGTGCAGTTGCTGTGGAAGACAGTATGGTAATTCCTCAAAAAATTAAAAATAGAACTACCATAGGATCAATTAGTTCTACTTCTGGGTATATCCCTAAAGAATTGAAAGTATGGCTTCAAGAGATTTTTGTACACCAATGTTCACAGCAGCATTATTCACCATTGTCAAAATATGGAAGCAACTCAAGCGTCTACTGACAAATGAAAGGATAAGAAAAGCGTGGCATATCCACACGATGGAATATTATTCAGCCTTAAAAAGCAAGGAAATTCTGACACACACTACAACATGGATGAACCTTGAGGACACTATGCTGAGTGAAATAAACCTGTCACAAAAAGACAAATACTGCACGATTCCACTTATATGGGGCCCCTAGAGCGGTCAGATTCATAGAGATGAAAGTAGAGTGGTGGTTGCCAGGAGCAGGACAGGGAAATGCAGAGTTGATGTTTAGTGGATACGGAGTTTCAGTTTTAGCAGACAAAAAGCACTCTGGAGATGGATGGCAGTGATGATTGTGCAAAAATGTGAATGTACTTAATGCCACTGAACTGTGCACTAAAAAAGGGTTGCAATGGGGCCAGCCCCATGGACGAGTGGTCAACAGTCTGCACGTTCCCTTTGGTGACCCAGGTTCATGGGGTTGGGTCCCTGGTGCAGACCTACTCCACCATGCTGCAGAGGCGTCCCACATACAAAATAGAGGAAGATTGGCACAGCTATGAGGTCAGGGCCAATCTTCCTTACCAAAAAAGAAAGAAAGAAAAAGGTTAAGATGGTAAATTTTTATGTTATGTGTTTTTTACCACAATAAATAAATAAATAAAGTGAAGGCAAATAAAGACTCTTAATTAAATAGAAGTGGGATAATTTATTGCCATCAGACTCGCGTTGCATAAAATGTCAAAAGAAGTTCCTTAGATAGGAGAAAAAGTGATATTCCATGGAAATTTGGATCTACACAAAGGAATAAGGAGTCCTGGGAGTGGTACATACAGGGGTAACTATAAAAAACTCTTTTCTCATTTTGAAATCTTTTAAAACTACATTTGACTTTTAAAGCAAAAATACATTGCAGGGTTTATACTGCATGTAGAAGTAACTTGAGTGAAAATAGCACAGAATGAATGGAGTGAAATGGGGATATACCATTCAAAGATTCCTATGTGATTCTTACTTAGCCCAATATTATTTGAAGGTGACTGTGATAAGTAAAGTTGTATACCGTAAACCCTAGTGCAACCACTAAAAAGAGATCTAATAAGCTATAGCAGAGATACTTAAAATAAAATATAAAATTAAAATAAAAAATCTCTCCAAAAGAAGGCATAAAAAGATGAAAAAAGAGCAAGGAGTAGATTGGACAAACAGAAAACAAAAGAATATCGTTTACTTAAATCCTACTATTTTGGTAATGTACATTAAATGTAAGTCGTGTAACCATTCCAAAAATAACAGATATTTTCAGTTTGGATAAAAAGCAAAATCCAACTATATGTTTTTTGCAAGAAATCCATTTTAAAGAAACAGACATCAATAGATTAAAAGTAAAAGGATGAAAATATATATATCATGCAAACACCAAAAGAAAGATGGAGTGGATATCTTAATTCAGAAACAGTAGGTTTCAGAGTGAGGCTGTATTACCAGTGACCTCTGCATTACCAGGGACACAGAGGGATGCGCCATCATTGTAGCAGGGGTCAGTTCCTCAAGAGGGCATGGCTCTTCGTTCATCCTAGATTTGTGTAAGCGCTGTGTGATAACAGCACTTCAAAAGACGGAAGACATGAAGCAAAAAACTACGAAAATGGAAAGGAAAAGCAGACAAACCCAAATTTTTAGTGGAGTATTTTAGCACTCCTGTCTTAATAGTTGATGGGAGAAGTAGATGGAAAATCAATAGGAATTTAGAAAGCTTGAATGACACAGTCAACCAGCTGGAACTAGTTGTCGCTTGTAGAACAAGCCCCACAGCACAGAATGTGCATTCTTTTCATGAACACACAGAACACTCTCCAAAATAGACTATTCTGGGAGATAAAATGCTTCAACAAATCTCAAAGAATCGTGATTACGCAAAATGTGTTCTCAGACCACATTGGAATTAAACTAGAAGTCAGTAACACAAAGATATCTGGAAAATCTACCAATATTTGGATATTAAATAATAGACTTTTAAATAACTTATAGAAAAAAATCACAAGACTAATTACAAAATATTTGAACTGAATAAAAATGAAAGTACAATATATTGAAATCTGATATTCAGACAAAGTAGTGCTTGAAAGGAAATTTATAGTATTAAATGTTTATATTAGAAAAGAAAAGAGGTCTCACTGATGCTCTAAGCTTCCACCTTAAGAACCTTCAAAATGAATTGTAAATTAAACCCAAATTAAGCAGATGAAAGGAAATAAATGTAAGAGCAAAAATCAATTAAATAAAAACTCAAAAACAACAGAGAAAGTCAATAAAACCAAAAATTGTCTGTTTAAAAAGATCAATAATATTTGTAAAACTGTAGCAAAGCCTGGTGAGATTAAAAAAAGAGTACACGTGAATCACCTACATTATGAAACGAAGAGGAATGTCACTACAGATGACAGAGACATCAAAAGGATAATAAGCGAGTATGCCAACAAATTCATCAACTTACAAAAACGGACAGATTCATTGAAAGACATAAACTACCAAAGTTCACTCAAGAAAAAGTAGAAAACCTGAATAGTGCTTTATCTATTAACTAGATTGAATTCATAGTTAGAATCCATTTAATTAATAACAATTCTCTGATTAATTATACCAAACATTTAAGGAAGAAATAACACCAATTCTACATCAACTCTTTCAGAAAACGTAGGAGGAAGAATGACTTCTGAACACATTTGTGGGAGCAACATTGCCCTGTTACCAAAAGCCAAGTCCTGAGGAGTAAAGAGCAGCAATTTTCATGAATATAGATGCAAAACAGTGCCTCATAAAACGTTAGCAAATCAAATCTAGAAAGAAATAAAATCATATCACACATCATGAGCAAGGGAATTTGTCCTGTGTATGAAAGGTTGATTAAACATTTGAAATTCAGTTAATGTAACTCATCGTATTAACAGAATAAAGAGGAAAATCTTATGATTATCTCAATAGAATTTTTTAAAAAGCACTTGACAAAAGTCAATACAAATTCACGACAAAACTCTCAACAAACTGGGAATGGAAGAGAACTTCTTAACCTGACAAGGGACATCTATGAAAAGTCTAAAACTAATAGCTTACTTCCTGGTGAAAGGCTGAATGTTTCCCCTTAAGATTAGGAACAAGGCAAACATGTCTGCTCTCATCACCTCTATTCAGTGGTCCCAGCCACTCCAAGAGTGGAAAGAAAAGAAAGACAGGCATACATTTTAGAAGGGAAGAAGTAAAATTGGCCTGATTGACACACAACATGCTCATCAATGTAGAAAACTCTAAGTAAATTTTAAAAACTCCTCTACTGTGACATAGTTTAAAAAGATTGCACATACAAAGATAATGTTCAAAAATTAATTGTATTTCTAAATATGTGCAAAGAATAGTTGAAAAGTGAAAATTTTAAATACCCTTTTTGATACCATCAAAAATGTGAAATACGGATAAATTTAACAGTATTTATGCAAAAAAATGTACACTGTAAACTACACAATATTACTGAGAGAATTTAAAGAAGGTCCAGATTAACAGAGAAATATAGCATGCTCACTAATCAGAAGGCTCGATATTGTTAAAATGCCAATATTCCCAGGAATGCAAGACTGGCCCAAGACAAGAAAACCAATCAATGTAATATACCACATTAACAGAATTAAGGAGAAAAACCATACGACAATTTCAATCGATACAGAAAAAAGCGTTTAAAAAAATCCAAAAACTTTTCACAATAAAAAACATTTAGAAAGTTAGCTATAGAAGGAGAGTTCCTCAACATGGTAAAAGGCATTTACGAAAAGCCCACAGCTATCATACTTAAGGTGAAACGTTGAAGGCTTTCCCCTAAGATCAGAAATAAGACAAGGATGCCTGCTTTCACCAGTTCTGTTTGACACAGTGCTGGAAGTTCCAGTCAGAGCAATTAGACAAGAAAAAGAAAGAAAAGGCATCCAAATTGGAAAGGAAGAAATAAATTATCTCTGTCTAAAGATGGCATGACCATGTATGTAGAAAACATTAAAGACTTAACAAAAAATTGTTAGAACTAATGAATTCAGTAGAGTTGCAGAATACAAAAATCAACATACAAAAGTAAGTGGTATTCCTGTACACTAACAATGAACTATCCAAAAAGGAAATTAAGAAAGCAACCCCATTTACAGTAGCAACAAAAAAAATAAAATACTCAAGCAAAAACTTAACTGAAGAGGTGAAAGACTTATGCACTGAAAATTATAAAACATTGATGAAGGATGTTAAAGAAGACACGGATAAATGGAAAAACATTATTTGTTTATGGATTTGAAGAATTAATATTGTTTAAATGTTCATACTACTCAAAGTGACCTACAGATTCAATGCAATCCTCAAAATGTGCATGGCAATCCTAAAATTTATATGAAATCCCAAAAGACCCTGAATAGTCAAAGCAATCTTGGGCAAGAACAAAGCTGGAGGCATTATACTTACTGATTTCAAAATATATTAAAAAGCTATAGCAATCAAAACAGTATGGTGCTGGTTAAAAACAGATGCAAAGACCAGTGGAACAGAATAGAGAGCCCAGAAATAAACCAATGCATTTATGATCAACTGATCTTCCACAAGGGTGCCAAGCACACACAATGGGAAAAAGATAGCCTCTTCAATAAACGATGTTGAGAAAACTTGATATCCACATATAGAAGAATGAAATTATACCGTTATCTCACGCCATCCACAAAAATAAAATTGATTAACAATTTAAAAGTGAGACATGAAACCATAAAACTACTAGAAGAAAACATATGGGAAAAGTTTCTTGACTTTGGCCTCAATAATGATTTTTTTGGATATGACACCAAAAGCACAAATAACAAAAGCAAAAATAGACAAATGGGATTGCATCAAAGTAAAAGGCTCCTGCATAGCAAAGGAAACAATCTACAAAATGAAAAGACAATCTATGGAATGGGAGAAAATATTTGCAAACCATATATCTGATAAGGAGTTAATGTCCAAAATAGAGAATGATTCCTACAACTCAATAGGAAAGAAACCATTAACTGATTTAAAAATGGGCAAAGGAAGTGAATAGACATTTCTCAAAAGAAGACATACAAATTGCCAATAGGTACATGAAAAGATGCTCAACGAATCAACACAACAATACAAATCAAAACCATGATGAGATATCACCTCACACCTGTTAGAATGGCTGTTATCAAAAAGACAAAAATAAGTGTTGGTGAGGATGTGGAGAAAAGGGAACCCTTGTGCAATGTTAGTGGGAATGTAAATTGGTACAGCCATTATGGAAAACAGTATAGAAGTCCTCAAAAAGTTAAAAATAGAACTACCACACGATCCAGCAATCTCCCTTCTGGGTGTATATCCAAAGGAAACTGTGTCTGCACTCCCATGTTTATTGCAGCATCATTCGTAATAGTCAAGATGTGAAATTACCCTAAATGTCTGTTGATTGATGAATGGATGAAGAAGATGTGAAATATATACTATTATAAAGGAAGGAAATCTTACCATTTGCAACAACGTGGGTGAACCTGGGGGACTTATGCCAAGTGAAATAAGCCAGATACAGAAAAACAAATGCTGCGTGATATCATGTACATGTGGAACATAAAATTAGTCAAATTCATAGAAGCCGAGTAGAATGGTGGTTGCCAGGAGCTATGGACAGGGGGAAATGGAGAGATGGAAGTCAAAGGGTACAAAGTTTCAGTTGTGTAAGATGAGTAAGTGATCTAACGTGCAGCATGGTGACTATAATTAAAAGCACTGTATTGTGTACGTGAAATTTGCTAGGAGAGTAGATCTTAAGCGTTCTCACCACAAAAGAAAGAAGGAAGGGAGGGAGAGAGAGAATGAGACAGAGAGAGAAAGGAAGAGAAAGAAGGAAAAATGTAACTATTTAGAGGTGATGGATTTGTTAATTAGCTTGATTGTGGTGACCATTTCACTATCAGAACATCAAGTTGTATACTTTAAATATATACAATTTTTATTTATCAATATACCTCAATAAAGCTGAAAAAAGGCATGAAACAGCCTCACTGAAGGGGATGGGGAAGTAAGTAACTTTGGAAATAAGCAGAGTCAGTAAGACTAAAGGCAGAAGGAACTGCATATAAGCACTGTACCCTAGTTGCTAGTCTTCTCTGATGGGTTAACAATTCTTAAACCACTGCATATACTGGAATTGAACAATTAAATAAATGGGTGGCCGATGGTGGGAGATAGGTGTCTCACTGGTGGAGAGGGAGGTGAAAGAGAAGCAAGGGGTGGGGCCGGCCACGTGGCCGAGTGGTTAAGTTCGCGCGCTCCACTGCAGGCGGCCCAGTGTTTCATTGGTTCGAATCCTGGGCGCGGACATGGCACTGCTTGTCAAGCTACGCTGAGGCAGCGTGCCACATGCCACAACTGGAAGAACCCACAATGAAGAATATACAACTATGTACCGGGGGGCTCTGGGGAGAAAAAGGAAAAAAATAAAATCTTTAAAAAAAAAAAGAGAAGCAAGGGGAGGCAGCTACAATGACCCATGTGGTAATGGATTAGAGTTGACAACACTAGTATGAACACGTTTTATTTACTGTACATACCCACGGCTATGTGTAGAAATGTTCAGACTTGTATAAAGATGGGTTAATATCACACACATGTTTCCTGGTTCTGTCCATTTAGAGGGCTGAGAAGCAATGATGCTCTAGTAGCAGCAAGCACTCAGTGGCCAGATCTTGATTTCTCCAATTACGAGAACTTGGAATCCTTGCAGGAACTGCCGACTCTAGGACTAGGGTAAGAAATATACAGGACGAGCCAGGAGAATTTTGTAGTGCCAGAAAGCAAGAAAGTACTAAAAAAAACAAACCCACAGTGATTGGGGGCGTGTCAAAGAGGTACAGAAGCCAACTGGAAGAGCTCCCAGGGGCCAAAACTGGAAGAATTTGAGCAACAGAGTAAATAACATAAAATTGAATTATAACCCAAAGTATAAAATAAATATCCATGAGAACATACTGGTATAAATAAATGATTGAAAAATAAATGGCGAGAATAGACACATCTCTCATGCAGAAGAATAATAATTTAATACATAATTTAATAAAATAATTTGTGCAGATACTCTGCTCTTAAGGAGATAGAGCATAACTCCCCTCTTAATTGTGGGTTGCCCGTGGTGACTTTCTTCCAAAGAATACGGTATGCAAAGGGAGGGAAAAAAGAGTAATGTTACAGCGAAAAAAATATGACAAACATTATCTTGAACCAGGTGACCAAGGTTAACATCAACAGCAATAAATCATATTGACAGTAAATGCCCTTGACAGCAGGTGATGAGAAGGATGCTTCACCTCTGTGGTCTTCCTCTGAAAAACACGTTACGCCAGTCTAATCATGAGAAAAGCATCAGACAAATCCCAGTTGAAAAGTTTTCTACAAGGTACCTGACCAGTAATCCTCAAAACTATCAAGGTTATCAAAAAACAAGAAAAGTCTGGAATCTGTCACAACCAGTAGAAGCCTAAACGGTCATGACTACCAAATATTATGTGGTATGTTGGGTGGAATCTTAGAATGTGAAAAAAATAAGGGAAAAGTAGGGAATTCGAATAGAGTATGAGTTTTAGTTAATATTAATATTTCAATATTAATTGTGATGCTGTAAGATAACAATAGGGAAAACTGAGCGTGGGATATATGGGAACACTATTATCTTTGCAGTGATTCCATAAATCTATAACTGTTCTAAAATCAGAAGTTTATTTTAAAAATTACTTGGGCTTGTTCACGTGATCTGTTTACGGGTTGTCTATCCCGTTGCATTGATCTGTGTCTGCTCCTCTGCCAGCACCACACTGTCTTGATTACTATAGCCATAGTGTATGCCTTAATGTTGGGAGAAGTGATTTCTGCCACTTAATTTAAAAAAAAAAAATAAGCACGAATCCCTGTGCTTTTCCATATAAATTTTAGAATGTTAATATGGAAATTGTGTAAGTCTGTAAAAAACCTTGATGAAATTTTGATAGTAGTTGTGTGGAGCCTATACAAGAATTTGTGCAGAACTGACATCTTTACTATATTGAATCTTTGAATGCACAGACACTGTGTATCTCTCCATTAATTTAGGTCTTCTTTGATTTTCTCATCAGCAATTTTTAATTTTATTACACAGATTCTGTACATGTTTTTTAAATTTATACTTAATTTTTAAGTATATTTTGAATTGTAAATGCTATTAAATTTTTAGTTTTAGTTTCCACTTGCTTGTTAGCAATATACAGAAATGCAATTGCTTTTTGCATGTTGATCTTGTATCCAATGACATGACTGAATTCATTTATTAGTTCTAGGAGTTTTTAAAAAATTCCTTGGTATATTCTCTGTAGACAATCTTATCGTCCACAAGTAGAGACAATTTTATTTCTTTTCCAACCTGTGTGCCTTCTATTTACTTTTCTTGTGCTATTGCAATGGCTAAAACTTCCAGTAATATGTGGAATAAAAGGGGTGAGAGCAGACATCTTTCCTTTGTTACCAATCTTAAAAGTATTAAGTATGATGTTAGACATAGACTTTTTAAAAAATAAATATTTGTTAGTAGGTAGGCACAAAACAGTTCATATATACTTTCCTATATAGCAATGAAGCCCCAGCTCTCTGTCCTCTTAAGTGTTCCAGCCATGATCTTATATAGAAAGTGCGCTAGAGGAAAATGTGACACCACACCAGTGGTAGATTTCTGTTACTCAAGGTTCGCATCAGGCAGTAGCAATCTAGCTCTCATTTCCTGAATGCAGGACTACTTAGGGTGCAAGCCTCAGGTACCATTCCTAAGTATGCAGCCCACACATCTCTAGATTTCTTTTTATTGTGGTAAAATATACATAACATAATATTTATCATTTTATTCATTTGTAAATATACAATTCACTTGCATTAAATATTTTTGTAACTTTGTGTAACCATCACCATTATTTATATCCAAAACATTTCCATTATCCTCAACACACTCTGTTCCATCAATTAATTTTCCAGTTTCCCTTTCATCCAGCCTTTGGTAAGCTCTATTCTGCTTTCCATCTCTATGAATTTCCCTATTTTAGGTAGCTTATATAACTGGAATCATACAATATTTTTGTGTCTGGATTATTTTACTTAGCATAATGCTTGCAAGGTCCATCCATGTAGCATATATCAAAATTTCATTCCCTTTTTATGGCTTAATAAAATTCCATTGTATGTATATACCACATGTTGTTTATCCGTTCATCTGTTGATGGATGCTTGAGTTAATTCAACCTTTTGGCTATTGTGAATAGTGCTGCTATGAACATGGGTGACAGAGTATCAACTCAGGTCTCTGATTTTAATCCTTCTGGGCAGATATCCAGACGTGGAATTTCTGGATTATATGGTAATTCTGTGTTCAGCTTTTGGAGGAATCACCAAACTGTTTTCCACAGCAATTGCACCGTTTTACATTCCCACCAGCAATTGCAGAAGGGTTCCAATTTCTCCACGCTTGTCAACACCTATTTTCCATTTAAAAAATACCTATAGTCATGCTAGTGGATGTGAGTGGTATCTCATTATGTCTTTGATTTGCATTTCCCTAGAGACTAATGAGGTGGAACATCTTCTGGTGTGCTTATTAATCATCGATTTATCTTTTTCAAAGAAATGGCTTTTCAATCTTTTGCCCATTTTTGAATTGGATTCTTTGTTTTTTTGCTGTTGAGTGATAGGAGTTCTTTATATATTCTGAATAGTAATCCCTTATCAGATATATGATTTATGTATATTTTCTCCCATTCTGTAGGTTGTCTTTCACTTTCTGTGCCCTTTGATGCACAAAAGTTCTTAATTTTGATATAGTCCAATTTATCTATTTTCCTTCTGTTGCCTGTGCTCTGGTAGGTATCATATCCAGGAAATCATTGCCAAATCCAATTTCATGAAGATTTTGGCCGATGTTTTTTTATAAGAGTTTCATAGTTATAACTCTTAAGTTTTTAATCCATTTTCTGTTTATTTTTGTATATGGTGTGAGGTAAGACTCCAACTTCATTCTTTTGCATGTAAATATTCAGTTTTCTCAGCACCGTTTGTTAAAAAGGTTGTCTTTTCCTCCATAGAATGGTCTTGGCATGGTTGTCAAAAATCAAATAACCATACACGGTCATTTTGAATTTATTTCTGGGCTCTCTGTTCTATTCCATTCTTCTGTATGTCCACCTTTATGCCAGTACCACACTGTTTTGATTACCATAGATTTGAAGTAAGTTTAAAGTTGGAAACCATGTGTCTTCCAACTTATTCTTCTTTTTCGAGATTGTTTTGGTTATTCAGGGTTCCTTGCAACTGCATGTGAATGCGAGGATTAGCCTTTCCATTTCCATAAAAGAAACTGTTGGAATTTTGATCTGAGTTGTGTTGAATCTGTAGATTGCTTTTGGTAGTATGGAAATATTAACAATATTAAGTCTTCCTATCAATGACCACAGAATGTCTTTCCATTTATTTAGATCTTTTTAAATTTCTTTCAGGGATGTTTGTAGTTTTCAGTACATTAGTCTTTCATGTCCTTAGTTGGATTTATTCCTAAGTATTAAATTATTTTAGATGCCATTAAAAATTGAACTGCTTCTTTAATTTCCTTTTCAGATTGTTCATTGCTGGTGTATAGAAACACAACTGATTTTTGCATTTTGATCTTGTACTTCGCTGCTATGCCAGATTTGTTTATTAGCTCTGGTAGGGTTTTTCTGTTGCTTCTTTGGAATTATATACATATATAAGACATCATCTGTGAATAGAGATAGTTTTACTATTTTCTTTCCAATTTGGGCACTTTTAATTTCTTTTTCTTATCTAATTGCTCTGGCTAGAACTTCCAGGTCAAATAGCAGTGGTAAAAGTTGGCATCTTTGTCTTATTCTTGATATTAGAGAGGAAGTTTCCAGTCTGCTACCACTGAGGAAGTTAGCTGTGGGATTTTCATAATTACACTTTATTGTGTTGAGCAATTTCCCCTCATTCCTAGTTTTCTAGGAGGTTTTATCATGAAAGGGTGTTGATTTTTGTCAAAGGTCTTTATTGCATCAACTGAGATGATTGTGTGGTTTTATTCTTTCACTCTATTAATGTGATGCATTACATAGATTGATTTCCTTATGTTGAACCACCCTTGCATTCCTGGGATAAATCCTACTACGTCATGGTGAATAATCCTTTTAATATGCTGTTGGATTTGGTTTGCTAATATTTTGTTGAGGATTTCTGTATCTAAATTCATCAGGGACATTTGTCTGTAATTTTATTTTCTTATGTCTATATCTGGCTTTGGTATCAGGGTAATTCTGGCCTTATAGAATCATTTAGGAAGTGTTCCCATCTCTTCAACTTTTTAGAAGACTTTGAGAAGGATTGATGTTAATTCTTCTATAAATGTTTGGTAGAATTCACTGGTGAATCCCTTTGATCCAAGACTTCTTTGTTGCAATGTTTTCAATTACTGATTCAAGCCATTTGCTTGTAATAGGTCTGTTGAGATTTTCTATTTCTTCTTGTCTGTATTGGTAACTTGTGTTTTTAAAGGAATTTGTCCAGGTACTTTGCATTTTTTAAGGAATTTGTTCATTTCTTATAGATTATCTAACTTGTTGGCATACAATTTTTCATAGTATTCTCTTATAACCTTTCTTATCTCTGTAAGATAGATATTAATGTCCCTACTTTCATTTCTGATTTTAATTATTTGCATCTTTACTCTTTTTTGCTCTGTCAGTCTAGCTAAAGAGTTGTCAATTCTGTTGGTCTTTTCAAAGAATTAACTTTAATTTCATTGATTTCTCTATTTTGTTTATCTCCTCTCTAATCACTATTGTTTCTCTCCTTCCGCTAGCCTTGGGTTGGTTTCTCCTTCTTCTTCTAGCTCCTTAAGGTGTAAAGTTAGGTTATTGATTTGAGATTTTCTTCTTTTCTGTGTGTGTGCATTTACAGCTACACATTCTCCCCTGAGTGCTGCTCTGCTGTCCCATAGGTTTCAGTGGGTAGTTTTGTCTTTCCATTCACCTGTAAGTATTTTATAATTTCCCATGTGATTTTTCTTTGACCTATTGGTCATTAAAGAATGTGCTGTTTAATTTCTATCTAATTATGAGTTTCCCAATTTTCCTTATGTTATTGATTTCTAATGTCATCCTGCTGTGGCCAGAGAAGACACTTTGTATGATATTTATCAGTTTAAATCTTGAGACTTGTTTTGTGGCCTAAAATATGGCCTATCCTGGAAAATGCTCTATGTGCACCTGAGAAAAATGTGCATTCTGCTGTAGTTGGGTGGAGTGTTCTCTATGTGTCTGTTAGGTCTAGTTGGTCCATCGTGTTGCTCGAGTCCCCTTTTTTCCTAACTGATCTTCTGTCTGGTTGTTCTCTCCATTATTGAAAGTAGGGTATTGGACTCTCCAGCTATTATTGTAGAACTTTTTTTCATATTGGCACCTGAGCTAACATCTGTTGCCGAACTTCTTCTTCTTCTTCTCCTATTCTTCCACCCCCACTCCTCCTCCTCCTCCTTCTCCCCAAAGCCCTCCAGTACATAGTTGCATATTCTAGTTGTGAGTGCCTCTGGTTGTGCTATGTGGGATGCTGCCTCAGCATAGCCTGATGAGCGGTGCCATGTCTGTTCCTGGGATCCAAACCGGCAAATCCCAGGCCACCCAATCAGAGTGCGCAAACTTAACCACTTGGCCACAGGGCCCACCCCTGTAGAGCTTTCTATTCCTCACTTCAATTCTGTCAACGTTTGCTTCACATATTTTGAGGGTCTGTTACTAGGTGCATAAATGTTTATAATTATGATATCTTCTGGTTGTATTGAATGGTTTCTTGTTATGTAATGGCCTTCCTTGTCTCTTGTAAATTTTTTTTAAATTTAAGGTCTGTTTGTCTGATATTAGTATAGCCACTTCTCCTTTCCACCTTTTTACTTTCAACCAATTTTAGTCTTTGGATCTAAAGTGAGTCTCTGGTAGATGGAATATAATGGATCATGAGTTTTAAAATCCATTTTGCCAATCTGTCTTTTGATTGGATAATTTAATCCATTCACTTTTAGTGTAATTGCTGATAAGGAGGGACTTGCTTCTGTCATTTTGAAATATGTTTGGTAAATGTCTTGTAAATTTTGTTCTTCATTTCCAACACTACTGCCTTCTTTTGGGTTTAGCTGATTTTTTTGTATTGAAACATTTTCGTCCTCTTCTCATTTCTTTTTGTGTAAATTCCATAGATATTTTCTTTGTGGTTACCATGTGGATTGCACTTAACATCCTTAAGTTATAAGACTCTAATTTCAATTTATACTAACATTTTTTCAATAACATGTCACACTCTATTCCTATACAGCTCCACTCCCACCTTCTGTTATTGATATCACAGATTACATCCTTATATGTTGTGTGTCCAATACCATAGATTAATAATTTCTATTCATTTGTCTTTTAAATCATGTACAAAATTTAAAATGCAGGCACAGACCAAAATTAAAGTAATGCTAACTTTTATAACTGCCTATGTCTTTACCTTTATCATAGATCTTTATTTCTTCATATGACTTTGAGTTAGTGCCTAGCATCCTTTCATTTCAACCTGAAGGATGCCCTTAAGCATTTCTTGCAGGGCAGGTCTGGTGGTAGCGAACGCTCTCAACTTTTGTTTATCTGGAAATTTCTTAATTTATCCCTTATTTTTGAAGAACAATTTTGCCAGATATAGTAGTCTCAGTTGAAATTTTTTTCTTTCAGCCCATTGAATATCAACCCACTGCCTTATAACCTCCCAGGTTTCCCATGAGAAATCAGCTGGAAATATTGTTGAGGATTTCTGTGTGCGACGATTTGCTTCTCTCCTGCTGATTTCAAGATTCCCACTTTGTCTTTTGACAATTTGACTACAGTATGTCTTGGTGTGGATTTCTTAGAGTTCATCCTACTTGAAGTTCATGGATCTTCTCGGATGTTTATATTTATGTCTTTCGTCAAATTTGGGACGTTTTCAGCTATTATTTATTCAAATATTCTCTCTAGTCCTTTCTATCTGCTCTCTTTCTGGGACTCCCACAATGTGTCTGCTGGTCTGCTTTGTTGTGTCCCACAGGTCTCTCAGGCTCTCTTTTCTTCAATCTTTTTTCTTTCTGTTCCTCAGACTCAATAATTTCAATTGTCTCATTTTTAAGTTCATGACTCTTTCTTCTGCCTGCCCAAATATGTTTTTGAACCCCTCTGATGAATTTTCATTTCTGTGTTTGCACTTTTCAGCTCCAGAATTCCTTTTTGCTTCCTTTCTATACTTTCTGTCTCTCTATTGATATTCTCATTTTACTCAGACATTGTTTTCCTGTCTTTGTCTATGACTCCCTTTAACTCTTTGAGAATCTTTAATACAGTTGTTCTAAAGTCTTTATCTGGCAAGTCCAGCACCTTGACTTCTTCACAGATATTTTCTGTCAAATTATTTTTTTCCTTGGAACAGGCCATATTTTCTTGTTTCTTTGTATGCCTTGTGACTTTTTGTTGAAAGCTGGATATTTGAATCTTATAATGTGATAACTCTGGAAGTCAGATTTTCCCCCTTCCCCAGGGTTTTCTGTTTTCTTCTTCTTTTTTTAAGTGTTGGAAAGTGTATCTCTGCTGAGAATCTGTCTGAGGTGAAACTAACGTGTTCTCAGGTCTCTCCTGATCCTGTATCTTTCCCTGAGCACACACTGTGATTTTCTAAATTCTCCCATCTACATCGTTGCTTTTGAATGTCCTAACTCTTAAATTTCTGGCTAACAAAGGGCAAAAAAGGGGAGAAGGTGCTGCCCCTGTAAGTCCCATGGCAGCCACCTCAGCCAGCGAGTTTACAACAGTTGTGACCAGCCTCTGTGCCTGCACCTCAGGGAGCAAAATCATCAGTCAGAACACAGAATCCCAAAATTCCAAGGACAAGATCCTTATTGCTCTGCCTGGCTCCAGCAAGCTGCACCAGGAATGAGGGCATGGCTGCCCCCCACAAGGCTGAAGGGTGGGGATGGGGAGCTGTGACCACACTGAAGGCTGATGTGGACTGCAATTCACCAACCAGACTTTCTCCAGGAAGCTCAAGCATTCCAAGAGACTCCAGAGTTCCAGAGGAGCTACTTCAGATAGTTTCTAGGTGTAGCAACAAATTCCTATATCCATCATCTTCCCTGACATCACGGCTAGTGGTACTTTTTAGATAGATGCTCTATTTAAGGTAGAGGAAACACCATTCAATTCCTATTGCACTGTGAGTTTTTTTTTATTATTATAAATGAACACTGAATTTTGTCAAATTCTTTCTCTGCATCAATTGATATAATCATATGATTTTTCCTCTTTAACTTGTTGATATAGTGGGTTACACTGATGGGTTTTCTCATACTGAGTCAGGCTTACATACCTGCAATAAATTTCACAGTCGTGGTGTATGATTCTTTTTATACATTGCTGAATTCAATTTGGCAATATTTTGTTGGGACTTTTGTGTCTATAGGTTAATAAGAGATCTTAGCCTGTATTTTGGTTTTTTGTGCTGCTTTTGTCTGGTTTGACATTAAGGTAATAATGTTGTATTATTTATCCCTCCTCTTATTTCCTGGAAGAGATTGTGTAGAATGGGGTTTATTCCTTGAATGTTTGGTAAAATTCTCCAGTTAAACCACATGGGTATAGAGATTTCTTTCTTGGGAGTGTGTTAATTACAAATTCAATTTACTTAATATTTACAGAGCTATTTAGTTGATCTCTTTCATCCCGGCTGTGTTTTAGTAGTTTGTAGTTTTTAAAGAGATTGGTTTATTTCTTCTAAGTTGAATTTATAAGCATAAAATTGCCTGCAGTTTCCCCTTATGAGGCTTTTAATGGATGCAGAATCTGTTGAGTTAGCCCTCTTTTGTTCTTGATATTGGTGAATTGTGTCTTGTCTCTTTTTATCTTTGCCAGTCTGTTTTTTTTTTTTTTTTTTGAGGAAAAGCGGCCCTGAGCTAACATCCTTGCTCATCTTCTTCTACTTTATGTGTGGGACACAGCCACAGCATGGCTTGGTAAGCAGTGTGTAGGTCCACACCCAGGATTCAAATCAGCGAACCCCAGGTGGCTGAAGCAGAACCTGCAAACTTAACCACTGCACTATTGGGCCGGCCCCTGTCTTTGCTAGTCTTGAAAGAGTTTTATTCGTTTTATTGATTTTTTAAAAATCAGCCTTTTATTTCATTCACATTCTCTATTGTCTACTTGTTTTATCAATTTCATTGATTTCTGCTTGTATCTTTAGTATTTTCTTCTTTCCGCTTGCTTTGGGTTTATTTTGTTCTTCTTTTTCTAATTACTTGAGGTATGAATCCAGACCATTTGTTTGAAGTCTTCCCTCTTTTCTAATGTACTTTAGCATTATCAACATCCCTTTCAGCAGTGCTCTAGCTGCATCTCCCATATTTGAAATATATTACTATTTTCATCCAGTTCTATGTGGGTTTCTTAAATTCACATTGAGACTTTCTCTTTGTCCCATTGGTTATTAGAAGTGTGTTGTTTAATTTCCAGGTGTCTAGAGATTTTCCTGTTGTCTTTCTGTTATGGTTTCCAGTCTGATTTCATTATGATCTAAGAACATACTTACCTCCATGTGATTTACATTCTTTTTAAATTTTTTGAGGCTTGTTTTGTGACCCAGGATGTGGTTCACCTTGGTGAATGTTCCACGGACACATGAAAAGAGTGTGTGTTCTGCTGTCGTTGGGTGGAGTTCTACACACATTGATTGGACCTCGCTGCTCGACGGTGCTGCTCACTCCCGCAGCCCCGTCCTGACTGCCATCCAGCAGCTCTATCACGTGACGCGTGTTGCGTGATGTCCCAGCTGCACTTGGGGATTTCCCCGTCTCATCTTTCAGCTTTATCAGTTTTGTTATGTGTGTTTTGCAGCTCTGTTGTTTACTGCGTAAATGTTTAAGATTGCTATATCTTCTTGATGGATTGATCCTATTTTCATGATTTAATATGTTTCTTTGTCCCTAGTAATTTTTGTTTTGGCTTTCAAGTCTAATTTATCTGATATTAATATAGTCACTCCTGCATTTTAAAAATTAATGTTTGCATGATATCTTTTGTTTTTTTGCGAGTGGACAACTAACAAATACTTAATTATTTTCAAGTTGTGAACATGCTCTGAATGAGTGCTATAGTCTTTTATTAGACTAAATTTATTAGAATAAATAATATTCTGTACGTATTTACAAAAACTGGTTTTTAAAAAACAATAGACTTTATTTTTTAGAAGAGTTTTATATTTACAGAGAAATTGAGCAGATAGTACAAGGGAGCTTCCATCTATCCTCTCTCCCCACACACAGTTTCCCCTGTTATCGACGTCTTGCACATCCTGCACTCGTGTATTTTGTTGCTACAACTGATGAACCAACATTCCTACATTATTACTAACTAAAGTGCACAGTTCCCTTTAGGGTCCTCTCTGTTGTACAGTCGTGTGGGCTTTGACAAATGCATAATGTCTTATACCCACTGGGGTCACAGTCCTCAGGACAACAGTAGGATCTCTTGTTCCTCGTCTGCACGTTCGGGTGGTCACGGTGCGAGCTCCTCACGTATTTTTGGTTGAGAGCAGTGTCACTTGGTTCTGTATCTGTGCATTAGGATTATGCTCGATTGAACTCCTAGTTTAGGGTGCTACGACATTCTGCTGTCCAGACCACGTGGCTGTCTTGAAGCAATTTTACAAATCGGAGAGACATTTCCCACAGAGATGGCCGCCTTAGTATTAAAATCTATGACGTCGTAGTCCTGATGGTCCAAAGCCTGACTCAAATTCATCTACACACCTCAGTACACTCGTCTTGCTCTGGACATCCCCTGTGGGAAACTGGTCAACAACCCACAGATTTTTACAAGCAGTCAGGGTCGGGGTCTGCAAAATACCTCAGGCTGGAGGGAAATCACAGTTCAGGGAAAGGATTGGATCTCAGAAGCGTCCTAGGCTGCGTGGCGCCTAGATGCGCCCACGCACCATGTGGCTCTTCAGCTGGAGGTGCTGGTCTGAGGCTGCAGGGAGAGTCCTGCTGTGTGAACGTGGGCGTGTTACCTGCCTTCCAGGAGCCCCTCCCCGCTGTCCGCCTGTTCAGGGCTTCAGACGCAATTTCACTCTGGGCGGGCACACCTGAGGACCCCCACCCTCGGTTCGAGGTCACGTCCTAGGGAGCCCTCCCTAGTAGGGTCTGGAGCTCCTCTGGTTCCAGCAGCGCCTTGCACACCCCACTGTGTGGGTCTGCCTGGTTGCAGGTCCAGCTTCCCCTGGGCTGGGAGCTGGGGCTCCGTGAGGGCCGCAGCCCAGGCGGGGACTGAATGGGCTCATGTGCTCCACAGCGGAAGAGACGGAGCTCACCGGGAGCTGGGGCTGCCTCCGTGGAGCCGGGCCAGCCGGGCCTGGATGAAGGCTGCATGGGGCCTGGACACCGAGTGGTCAGCAGCCACCTCTTCCCGTTGATGCCTCTTCTGATTCAAGGAGATTCACCAGCCCGATTCTTATCTGCCCCCAACTGGCTATGCAACCTGGGGCCACGGCGTCCCCATTCTGACCTCAGTGCCTCCACCTACAAAATGGGGTCATGACGATGTGGGATAATGCACTGAAGGTGGTCAGCACACGAGAAGGGCGTGACGACTGCCAGCCCTTGTCACAGTGGTCATCATCCCCCAAGGCTGAGGGGCCAAGAGTCCTGGCATCCATAGAGGGCAGGGGTACCCTGCTTCTCCTGCTGGTCCTCCAGAGGCACTGGGGGCAGGGGCAGCCTGGCCGCCGTGCTGCGCGGGGCCTCGCAGGTCCACGCCCGGCACACCTGCAGGTAAGTAGGAGCCGACAAACGACAGGCCACGCTGGCTCTGCCTCCCTCCCTGCCCCGCAGACAGCACGTGTCCTCAGAGTTGGCTCAGAGTTGGCACCCCACGGCCTGCAAGCTGCCCAGCGAGGCCCTGGCCTTGACTCCCCGGCCCAGCCGCTGTCCACAGCAGGGAGGTGGAGGGGCAGCCTGCTGGGAGCCACGCGGGAGGGAGCCTGGCTCCAGGGCGGCCGAGCAGCGGCCCCACTCTCCTGGGGACCAGGTTTCATGGGCGTCAGGCTTCAGGAGCTCCGGGTGGGTGTGGAGTGGGACAGACCCTGGCTCCAGTGTGCACTCTGGATGAAAAGCTGAGTCAGAGAGACACAGCTGGTGGCCCTGGTCGCACAGCTAACAGATGTGAGCTGGGGCCTTGTGCCAGCGTCCCTCCCACCCTGGTGTCCATGCAGCACGCGCCAGAGAACAGAGCTGCTGACCCACGCTGACAGCAGGACTCAACCTCGCACACCTGGCAGGTGAGCCAGGAAGAGGCACCAACGTTTGTCAAATGAACGGATATTAAACACTGAAAATGTAAGTAATCAATGGTGTCAAACATGCACATTAACCAACAGAACTGATGTGGGGAGCGGAGAATGTTTGTGGGGGGTCCCGTCTGAGCTCGGGGTACACGGCCGCCAACTGAGCCTCCGTCCCCTCGCCCGCAGCGTGAGCATCCGACCACACCACAGACGGGGGACCACGGCTGGACGAGCTGGCAGGACACAGCCACTGAAAATTGCGACTGGCCTAATGTGCCTGCCCGTCCCCGTCCTTGGCAGTTCCTTGGGGCTGCAGACCCAGAGCCGTGAATGTGCCCGCTGCATGCAGGGGCTGCCGGCACCAGGGTGTCTGGTGTGGGGAGGCCGGCACCCTCCCTCCTGCCTGGGGGGCCTCACTCTGGGAGAAAACAGGTGGTTGGGCTCTGAGGGGAGCTTCCTGCAGCTGACTGTGGCCCCTTCCCCCCTCCTGGGGTCCCAGGGATCCCCTAATGCAGTACAGCTCCCATTCCAGCCCTCCATCTGCTCACCCGGCCCTTCCCCGCGACCCCTCACTAGGCCATTTGGCTTGCCACCTGCTGCCTAGAGCACATGGCTCCCTCCCTGTGTGAGCTGGCATCCCGAGCTCCCTGAGCCGCATTTCCCACCTGTGCAGTGGGGATGACGATGAAACACCTTGCTGAGTTACTTCTCCCTCACAGTGGCCTGCAAGGTGGTGGCAGCACCCAGAAGGGGAGAGCTCCCTGCTGTGTGTCCCTGGGCAAGCTAGTGAGCCTCTCTGTTCTTGAGTCTCCTCCTCTGTAAAGTGAGGTCCATGAGCATGCCTGCCCCACAGGGTTGTTCTGAGGATTAAATGAGCTGCTACAGGAAACTGGGCCCAGGCCCGCACACAGCAGGTGCTGCATAAGTGCACACAGAGCCGGCTGCAGTGGATGCTCTGAGAAGGGGGAGGCCTGGACTGCCTCCCCCCTCATCACGCCCACCCCACAGGGAGTCCCCATTTCTCTCTCACCAGGGAGCCGTGTGCCCGGGTCTGTCCACAGATGAAGGGCCTCCTGGGCTGTCTGGCCCCTAATAACCAGTCCTGGTGTCAGGCTACCGACCCTGGGGTGGCGAGCGTCCTGGGCCTCGGCTCCTGACGCCCAGTGGCCCCTGTTAGCCCTCCACTCGCTGGGGCCACGCCTGCCCTTGGCAGGAGGAGAAGACCCCACTCTGGACTCGGGCCACCCCCTGTCCTGCAGTGACTGGCTGCGCCCGGCTGCAGGCACTGGGTCCCGGGGGAGGCTCCGCGCCGGGTCCTTACCCACCCTGCCCCCCGTGCCCCTGGCCGCAGGGAGCGCTGGTGCTTGTGTCTGAGTGATCTGGGCCCCCGTTTAAGGAGAGGAAGCAATAATAGCGGCCATAATTGTCCAAATTACTGCTGCCCCTTCGAGCTTGACATCTGCTTAATGACGGCGGATGGAAACCTGACCCGAGCTGCGGGCAGGGCGGGGCGGGGAGCGCGGTAGGGGAGCACCCAGCCTGGACCCCCAGCCCACGAGAGGGGAGGGCCCACCTCATCTCAGGGGCTGGCAACTGGCCCCGAGATCACACAGTCAGTCAACAAACACCTACTGAGCACCTGCCCACCGGGCCCAGCTCAGGGCATGGGCAGCATCGTGTCCCTGGTCTCCAGAGTGACGAGTGACATGGACGGCCCTAGTGGGGCCACAGGAAGTGGGCATCTCTGTCTCTCGGGAGTCTGGTGTTGAGGAGGTCCTGTCGGCACCGTCCATCACAGCCTTACGTACGCAGGGTTTGTGAACAACAGGAGTGCCTCCGGGTGGGGCAGAGGAAGGCCAGGCCCGCAGGACTCCCCCAGAACTCTGACTGAGCGCCTGTTGTGTGCTGAGGAGGGTCCTGGAGCCAGGACACAGGAAGGTCACGGGTGGGAGCATCCGGGCGCACAGGGAGTGGCTGGTGTGGGCCTGGGTGGAGGGGCCATGGGGCTGCGGGGGCCTCCTGGGCGTGGTGGACTGAGGGTGAGCAGGCCTCGCTGGGAAGAGGGCCCAGCGGGAGGAGAGGAGGTCGGGTCGCCCAGGGCAGATGGCCAGTGGAGGAGGCTGGAGAGCAGGAGGGAGGGTGTGGTTGTGAGCAGCCAGCGCCGTCAAAGGGGTTTTGGTTTTACCTGTTTTGGCAGCAGGGTCCTGACGGGATTCAGCGACATGGTGGGAACTGCAGGCGGCTGTGGGCAGAGCCGCCTGAGCAGGAAGTTGGCGCCTGAGCTGGGGTTGGTGGCGGGGGAGTGACAGGTATGTGGAGCCCAGGCTGTCCCAGCCCTGCCCTGGCCCCACCTGCACCTCCCGTTTCCCACATTTCGTGGGGCCTCCAGCCCCCTTTGCTCAGCCACCCGCTGGTTCTCGGGGACCCAACCCTGGACACGGGGCAAAACCTGCACGTGGGGCTGATCCAGGGAGCACCCCGGGGTGAGGACCTGCTAGGGACGGGGACCAACCAAGCGCTGATGTTGCCATTTACTGCTGTGGGAGCTGGCACCTCGGTCTGAGGGGACTCTGGCGCCATTGTGGACAGTGCCCCCCAGGTGAGGGTGGGGTGAGCGTCCAGCACCTCCCAGGAGGGCTGTTCTGGCATCCCATCGCTGCCGTCCCGCCCGCACTGCGGGGACCCACAGGCCTGGGGACAGAGGCTATACTGGGGAGGGAAGGGCCTGAGGGCATGGGGTAGCGTCTGTCATTTGATGTATTTTGAATTTTGAGCCAGGTATTGCATACTCTCTTAAAAATTTAAAATAAACAAGGCAGCCTTCTTCACGTCTTGCTTTGATCTCTCCCAGGGTCAGGGACACCTGGTGACCTGGCATCCCAGTGGGCAGTGTGGGGCTCTGCTGTCACCAAGGCCACTCAGCGCCCTCCCTGAGAGGACCCAGGGCAGGAACACAGCTGCCGGTGCTGCCCCTCCCCTGGGGAGGCTCCGAGGGTCGGTGGGCCTGGGACTCCTGGGGGTGGGCTTTCAGGGGCCTGCAACCTTGAAGACGTTACGGTTACCGCCAGTGGCTCGGGTTGGCAGAAAAAGCCGAAGAATGCACTGTGTCTTCCTCCCCAAGTGGCTCATAATGAGTCTCTCTCCATCTGCTTTTCCGGAAAACTCTGAGCTGCACATGGGACCTTGCCCAGCCCCGGGAGGGGCAAAGCTGTGCTGTCGATCAGATGCGAGACCACTCCTGATTTCCTTTTCCAAGCAGCTTCTTCATTTATCTGTTTGGCAGGCACTTGCTGCGGCCAAGGGGCAGGCGTGGGGTTGCCCAGACTTCTGTATACGGCCACAGGCATGCGGGGTTGAACCCAAATCCTGCCTCTTTGCTTTCGTGAGCAGCTCTGTTCACTTCTTGTGCCTCAGTTTAGCCCCCTAGAAAATGGGAATAATAATTCTGGTGATGCCGGGCTGCCGGGAAGGCAGGATGGGTCCAAAGGGTGCAGCACTGCCACCTGAGAGAGGGGAGGATGGAGGGAGGACAGAGGTAGGTGGGCGGGAGGAGGGAGGGAACGTCAGAGCATCTACCAGGTGTCATGGCCCACAGACCCCACTCCGGCTGACCCCTGAACTACGACGGGGGGCTCGACTCACAGGCAGGCCCCCAGGCCTCTGAGCCTCTGTATTGGGGGTGATGGTGCTTCTTGGCTGGGCACCCTGAGGACAGCTGGCTGTGACAAACTGGGTGGCCCTGACACCTGAGCTCAGGTAGTCCCCCATGGCCCTGAGGGGTGTTCGACACCCCGTGCTCTCTGCCTCCCCTGCCCCAGCCGCAGACTGCACCCCACCTGCCTCGTGCCCCCAGAGATGTGGCTTCAAGCAGGCCAGCAAGTCGCCAGCGCAACAGTGGGTCCCCCAGAATTCCCTCCAAGGAGGCGCTCAGGCTGGGAAGGGGCCCTGAGCCATGCCAAGGCCCCGACCCCGCGTCCCGCTCGGCCTGGGACCTGATAAAAGCTGTGACTTCCTCAGGCCACTTACTAAAAGCCCAGGCCCTTCCGGCCGCGCGGCAGCTGGGGCCGCAGGAAGAGCATAAAAACGTCTGGATGACACTCTTTCACCTTTATTATATACAGAGGCCCCTCATCTCCTGCCTTTCAAGAGGGCCTCTCCTGCGGGGGCAGCACTCCAGGCCGTTTATCTGCAGGGAGGAATGTCTACACGACCCGCGGGCCGGAGCCGCCCCCACCATCCATCACCGCCTGCCGGAGCCCCTTGCCAGCCGGCCTAGGGGGCTGGGGACGCGGCCTGGCGGGGAGGTGCCGAGGCCTGCCTGGCGGTGCCCAGCTGCAGCAGGGGCTCCGTGCGGCCTGGCACTGGGGGCTCCCAGGCCACCTCCTGGGAGCAGAGGCCCTGGACACGAGCCAGCCAGTGAGAGGGGGCCGGGGGCTCGCCCGCTCAGCCCGGCAGGGGCAGGGGACACGGGTGCAGAGCAGGGGCAGGCTGGAGGCTGGTGGGGGATGTTGGGGATGAGGCAGTGGGCACGCAGGGTCCAGCCCAGGTCCACCAGGCCAGGGTCCTGCTCACACTCACGTGGTGAGGGTCTCTTTGGGGTCCCAGCTGCACCCCACTCTTCCCTGTGGTTCTGAGGAGCTCTCAATGCTCCAAGTACAAAGTGCCTGTGTGACACGAGCAGCAACTGCACGTGGTTTGCAGAGTTCCCAGGCTCTGCGCACCCCAGCCACCGTGCAGCTGCACCTGCCCCCACACAGACGTGCCCTGCCCACTGCTGCTTCCAGACAGCCAGAGGCAACCCCGTGTCGCAGTCACAGACGAACGCCATCGTCCCTCGCTCGTGTGTGCTGCTCCGCGCTCACGTCTGGGAGTATCCTTGTGTTGTCCATGTGGCTGGCTGCCTGCACATCTGTGCTGAGACACGCGCTCAGAAGCGTCACGCCAGCCTCCTTCAGGTCCCCCCATTGTGGCCAAGGTGTCACAGAGGTCAGGGACGATGTGCGTGGGGAGGGCATGCTCTGACTTCACCCCAGGCTGCTGATGGAACTTGCGACGCAGGCCAGAGCGTCCCACTGGGCAGCTGGGTCACTGAGGGTCCAGAGCCCCTCCCCATGGCCATGGTCCCTTGGCAGCAGATGGCTGTGGTGGTGCCCACACACCACCTGTGCGTCCTCGGGTCACTGTCCCGACTGTGGTTCCAGCCCCTACACGGATTTGCAGTCCCCAGCAGGTCAGCACACTCAGTTCAGTTCCATCCTGGTGAGAGGAGGTGCGGGCATGGAGCAGAGGAAGCTGGGAGCTCCGTGGGCAGAGAGAGTGCCAGTGCAGCCACAGTGATGACGCAGCCTGTGCACGCAGGCACATGCTGGACACTGTCTTGTGTGCTGAACGACATCCAGGGGCCCCTGTTCTGCGCCAGGCCCTGCTCCAGGTAGCAGATGCGTGAGCCAGACAAGCCGGAGCCCCAGCCCTGAGCTGATGGTCTGACAAGGAAGGTCAAGAGGAACATCGAGACAGAAAGAACCATTGTGGAGAGAGAGAAGAGCTGTGGAGAAGGTAACACGGGTCCACCTCAGGCATCTGGGAGGGCTTCTTGGGTGGTGACATGTGTCAGAGGTGAACGACAGGAACTGGAGCCAGGATTCACACAGCAGTGGGTGGGGGTGTAGCTGTTCTCCCCATCTGGGTGCTGGGCTAGGGGTTCTGCAGGGCCTCATGGGCACAAAGTGGCTGCCACCACTCCAGACATCACATGCACATGGGACCACACCCAAGGGCAGGGATGTGGAGTGTGCATGTTGGGGAGAGGGCTGGGGGTGACGCCTGGGACAGGTCTCTCTCATCTTCTCAGGGAGGATAAATCTCTCGCAGACACCCCTTCCCCTGGGAGTTCTCTCTACATCTCATTGGCCAGAACTGTCTGCCCCTCTCCCGCCCAAGGGTCTGGCTCTTCCTCCCTCCCAGTGAGACTGGAGGGAGGGGTGGGGCTAGCTGTGGGGTCAGCCAGACCATGGCAAAAGTTCTCAGAACTGCTCCTCTCCCTCTTTTCCTCTCTCCCTCCTCCCTTTCTTTCTTCTACTTTCCTTTCTTCCTCTCTCTTTCTCTCTCTCTCAGTCTCTCTGCCTCTCCCTGGGCTCCAGACATGCAATGTTTTCACTGTTCCTTGAATCCCCAGGCTGGCCTTGCCCCAGGGCCTTTGCACGCATCCTAGCCTGGGGCACTCTTCCCTACGTGTCTGTCCACAGATCTCCCTCCCTCACCTCCTCAGTCTCTGTTCAAAGCCCTTTGCTCAGCAAGCCCCTTCCCACCCGCCCCAATGTCCCCCAGGGTCTCAGCAGCACGGACACCTGCACACCTGACATGCTCCTGCCGCTCGTGCTGCCGGCCTCCATCAGGGCCGCACATGGTGGGTGCTCAGGAATTCATTCGTTCCTTCATCCATTCATAAAGAAACACTAATTAGTGCTGACAGGGGAGGCGGAGGTCGTGAGAGTCCCTCCGGAGCCCTCATCTGGCGGAAGACGGCCCTGTAAACAGACCATCACCGCCAGTGTGAGTGCTGGGGGCACAGGGGCTGCGAAGCCAGCGAGCTGCAGCCGACCTGATGCAGAGACGTGGCGCCCCCAGGTGCCAGGCCCAGAGGTGGGAGGGGATGCAGCCCCGGGGCCTGCTGGGTCCTCCGTGCCCAGCACGGGGCTGTGCTGACACCCTGGTGGGATCGTGGCGGGCGCATCCTCCCCTCTGTCTGTCCCTCTGCGTGCGGTGCCCCAATGCCAGTGTGGGGCAGACGGGCCCTGGCACTCGCTGCCCATGCCGCCCAGCGCCCGGCCGGCTCAGGTGTGCCAGGTGCACACGCCCTCCCGCCCCGGCTCCCTAAGCCCTCTGTTTACACAGCGCAGCCAGCAATACAAATCACCTGCCGGCACTAATGGACGCCCGCCGCCTGCCTGCCCACGGCCCCACAGCTGGGGATGCTGCGGGAAAGGTTTTGACATTAGGATGCAACCTCCTGCTCCAGCCCCCAGCCCGGCTGCAGGCTCACACAAAGGATGCTGCATGGAGGCAGGCGGGGCCGGCTCTGGGGGTGCAACGCTGTCCTCGTCCTCCAGTGGCAGCTACACAGAATGCCGGACTACGGCCTCGGCAGGCCGAGGGGACGGTGAAGCCACGTGTACCCGGCCACACTGGGGTCTGTCCCAGGGCTGGCAGAGCCTGGCCCTGTGGCCCCTTGGCATGGCCATCAGTTCAGGGCACGCAGGCAGGGGGCGTCCTAATGGGGATGGGGGTGGAACCCCCGTCCCGTCCTCTGCGGACCTCCACCAGTCCCAGGAGCAAGCCCCTGTCCACCCGGTCTCCGAGCCACAGAAGGGAGCAGGCCTGGCTAGAATCTAATACCATCGTGCTGCTCCTGTTGTCTCAATTTTCCTGGTTATGCTTCCATTTACGGGTTTGACAGTGATGGTAAAAGTCTTCTTCAAAGTAAATTAAATTGAGGAAAAGGAAGCAAATCCACGGAAGGGAAAATAGGTGCCCCCGAAGTCAAGGCGACCCGAGCCTGAAGCTGCCCCCACCCACCCCCACGAGGTCTCCAGGAGGAAAGGAGCCGCCCTCCCATCTCTGCTCGCCTCTCCAGGCAGAGCGCTCACCCGCTCCAGCGTCCCCCTCCGTCTGCCAGCTGAGACGCACGTCTTTCCCGCCCTGCTGACCTCTGCCCCTGGGAGCCATGGAGCTGACATGCAGGTCCCGGCACAGCCGTCCGCTGGGCTGCCTGCCCTACAGGCTCCGTCCCCGAGCCATCTCCCTCAGCCACGGGCGCCCTGGGCTCCGGCTCCCTCTGACTTCCGTGGGTGCCTGTTTGATGGAAAGATGTGGACACAGCACAGAAACGTCATGACACCACGGTCACCCCAGCGAAGCCACTCACCACGGACTCCCCGGCCGGCTGCTGCCTCTCTCCACACCCGGGCATTCCCTCCAGCCCTGACACAGGGCACCTGATGAAATGGTGTTGCCGGAAGCCCCCGTGCACACAGCTTTTTGCTTTTTTTTTTTTTAAATTGGCACCTGAGCTAACCACTGTTGCTAATCTTCTTTTTTCCTGTTTTTTCTCCCCAAATGCCCCCAGTACACAATTGCACACTTTAGTTGTGCGTCCTTCTGGTTGTGGCACATGGGACGCCACCTCAGCATGGCCCAACAAGCGGTGCCATGTCTGTGCCCAGGATCTGAACCAGCGAAACCCTGGGCCGCCAAAGTGGAGCATGCGAAGTTACCCACTCGGCCACGGGGCTGGCTCCCACAGTTTTTTGCTTTTTAAGTATTTATTTATTTTTTTGGTGAGGAAGACTGGCTCTGAGCTAACCTCTGTGCCCATCTTCCTCTGTTTTGTATGTGGGATGCCACCACAGCACGGCTTGATGAGAGGTGTGTATGTCTGTGCCCGGGATCCAAACCTGCAAACCCCAGGCCACGAAAGCACAGTGCACGAACTTAACCACTAATCCACTGGGCCAGCCCAGCTTTTTGCTTTTTAAATAATTTCTGTAGGAAAAGCATTCCCAAGACAGGGGTTTACTTTGCCAAAGGATACAAGCATTTGGGGGGATGGTTCCAATGCTTTTAATGTCTCAATTGCAAATAGTTAAACATGCTAAACCCACTTATCATCTTGAGTTTGAGGGACCGTTTTTCTCTTTATTTATTAACCACATGCAGGCTGATCTCTCTCTTACAAAATTCCAAGCAGTCATTAATTATTCCCAAAGATTGTAGGGTTTCGAAGGAGGTTTGGAGCCAAATGGCGGAGGAATCCACCCTCCCCTGAAATCTGTCGGCCCCTTCCCCGCCCGATGGAAACTTGGGGCCGGAATGAGGGGCAGGAAGGGTGCCGAGGCGGACAATTACATTTTTATGTAACAGCTGTACTGAGATATAATTCACATGTCACATAACTCACACTTTTAAGTGTTCAATTCAGTGGCTTTTGGTATTTAAGTTGTGCAATCATCACCACTAATTCCAGAACATTTTCATCCCCCCAAAGCAAACCCGGTGCCCCCCAGCAGTCACCCCGGGTTCACCCCGGTGGCCCCGCCCCTGGCGACCACCGATCTCCTCTCTGCGTCGGAGTCTTTCCTTCTTCTGGGCGCTTCATGTAAGTGGATGTGCAGCCTGTGTCCTCTTGGCACTGGCTTCTTTCACTCAGCAGAGCGTCCTTAAGGTTCTTCCCAGGCCGGTGCCTCCGTCCTTCTCAAGACTGGACGCCATCCCGCTGTAGGGATGGACCACGTCTGGCCACCCACTCATCTGCTGACGGACGTCTGCGTGGTTTCCACCCTGGGGCTGCTGTGAACATGTACCACCGGTTTCTGTGTGGACACATCTTGGGTTCCCTGGGGTAGCACGCAGGGGTGCACTGCCGGGTCACGGGTGACTGTGTTCAACACCTGAGGAGCAGCCTGACTGCCCGCAAAGCAGCCACGCCATTTCCATCGCTCCAGCGGTGTGCGCGGCGTCCCGGCGCCCCACGTCCTCGCCCACGCTCGCTCCAGCGGTGCGCGCCCTCCCGGCGCCCCACGCCCTCGCCCACGCTCGCTCCAGCGGTGCGCGCCCTCCCTGCGCCCCACGCCCTCGCCCATGCTCGCCGTTGTCTGCCGAGGGGTTTAGCCGTCCTCGTGGGTGTGAAGCGGGCTCACTGTGGGTTCGACCCGCATTTCCTCGGACGCGTGCTGCTTCGCTTTTTGTTTCAGTCCTGAGAGTCCTTTGCGTGTTCTGGATACCAGAGATCCCGTGTGCCAACATTTCCTCCCCTTCTGTGGTTATTTTTACTTTGTTGACCGGGTCCTCTGGAGCACAAAACTTTTCATTGCGATGACGTCTGGGTCAGCTGCTTTTTCTTTTCTTGCTGTGCTTAAGGAGAAAGTGTCTAAGGAACAAGTGTCAAATCCAAGGTCACAAAGATTTGCTCCCATGTTTTATTCTAAGAGCTTCACAGTCTTGTGCCTCCACCCAGGTCCTCAATCCGTTCCGAGGTCATCTTTGCCTGTCGTGGGTCTGCATACTGTTCTTCTGGACAGTGACTTTGTCACCCCAGCCCCTGGGGTGGGACTTGTGTGGAGTGCCGAGGCCTGGCTTACGTTTCTCCGTGTTTCACGATACCCCCGGGGTTGGAAGGTGCCCCACCGTGAGGAACGCGACGTCGTGCCCAGCGTCCCCTCCTCCCGCCGCAGCCCTGGTGCGTGTTAGTGATCCTGCTTCACGGCGGGCGGCCTGGGGCTCGTGTGCAGGAGGTGAAGTCACCTGCCCAGGGGAGCGGAGCGAGGGGGGCCCACATCCTTGCCTCAATCCCTCCTGCCCCCACCAGTGAAAAACAAGCTCTGCCGTGGAGTGGCGTGGCCCTCACCCGTCCGTCCTCCTCCTCAGGGACCTGTCTGCCGACCGACTGTCGGGAGGAGCAGACGGTGACTGACGGCTGGACTCCCCACGATCTCTGTTTCTTAATCAGCAGCCTCGGGTGTGGAGGGAAGGAAGGATGGAGAGAAGGAAGGAAAGGAGGGAGGGAAGGAAGAGGGAGGGAGGGAGGGAAGAAGGTAGAAGGAGGGGGGGAGATTATGTCCTCAAAGCAGGGGCTGAGCTCCCTGTGGCCCCCAGGAGACCATGACAAAGGAGAGCAGGCATGAAACCGCACGACAGGTTGGTCTCTGGGGCGAGCCCTCAGCCCATGCGAGTGGGGCCTGGTCACCAAGTCTTCGGGGACAAGTGGACGGTGCAGTGGGTGTGCACGGCAGCTGAGCCTGAGGAGCCCTGGCTGAGCTGGCAGCCGGGATCCTGGCAGCCACGTGCCCCTGTGGGGCTCTGTGCCCCGTCTGTCACGCGCCAGCAGCTGGACCCAAGAGGCTAGGACGCTCAGTGCCGCCAGAGTGGAAGCAGCCGAGTGGCGGGGGGCCTGTCAGGATGCCTGGTAGCTGGGGTGAGTGATGGTCCCCGGATTGACCGGCTGTTTGGGTGTCCCATAAACACGGGCCTCAAGTGGCCGGGTGATGCCCATCCATCACGCCGGGCTGTGGCTGGTGGCTCTCTGCAGTGGCCCCAGCTGACACGGTTTTGGCCCCTTCCCTGCGGTGCACAGCTTGCGCCTGACCATTGGCGGCTCCTTGATGGATGGGCCCCTCCCCCACAGAGGTGCAACATCCCGCAGGCCCGAGGGACGCCGGGGGCTTCAGCAGGAAGAATCTGGGCGGTGGCAGAGCTGTCCTGCTGGACTGCAGTCGTGACCCTGAGAGACGTGGAGCCAAGGCCTCCGGGCCCAGGAAGGAGGCTCAGGCTCCGTACATGGACATGGTTGACACTCCAGGGCTCCCGGGCTCCACCAACAGTCTGCCCGGTCCCCTGCTGCTCAAGCTAGCAGCGCTTCTGGGTTTTTTCCTGGCCGCAGACGGAGCGCCAGCCCCAGACTGGTGGGAAATGGCTGGCAAAGGGCCTCCATTTGGGGGGCAATAGGGAGTGGTGGGGACTATGGCAACCAGAACACAGGTAGCCAGGCCACTGAGGAGTCTGAATCTAGAACAGCTGTGTCTTCTGATTCCTCCAGGGCCCCTGGATGAACCAAACGCCCCTGCACCTGTAGGTCTGACCACGGACAGCCAGCTAGTTCCTCCTCTTTGCATTCTGTGACATTGCGACCAGGCTTGCAGGCTGGAGAGAGAAATAACAAACTCACCTGCAGCTCTGCCGAGGCCAGGCAGCTGGCCATATGGCCAGCCCGGTTGGTGGTGCCATGGCCTGACTTCACAAGGCCACTCAGCGCGGGCCTTCAACGCCCCAGGGCCGTGTCCCCCAGTGTGAGAAGGGATGGTTCGAGTGATTTGCCTTCCGCTCCCGCCTTCATTGCTGTGCCATGCTTCAGGGTCTCCCATGGGAGCTGGGGAGGGGACGGCTCCTGACGGGGACCCAGAGGGCCAGGCCGTGGCTGCGGGTAAAGGTGGGATTCACACCCCCACAGCACCTGGGACTGAGCTGCGGCGGCGGGAACAGTGGAGGGGCTGGGGTCTTTCTCCATTCCCGCGATTGTCCAGGTTGTATTCCCCTCCCCACATCTTGCTTTCTCCAAACACAGCTCCCTCTCCAGGCCTGGCCGTCCTCCACCCTGCCCAGCTAGAAATGCAGACTTTGGGGAATGAAAGGGCCCTCAGCCTCTAGCAGTTCCCTCTACAGCTTCCCTCGATGTTGGGCATCTGCCCCTGCTTGCATGCCTTGAGAGACAGAGAGCTCATCACCCACTAGGCAGCCCTCTCAACCCTTGTTTTCTCTGGTCTCTGGACCTTCCCCCTCCATTCCTGTCCCTCCGCATCCCTCCTGGGACCCCTGCTCTGCTCTCCAGGCCCCAGGACTCCGTGGGCTCCCCCTGCCCCAGGACTGGCCCTGCAGAGCTTGGGGACGGTGAGTGCACCTCCCTCCAGCTGTTCTGTGGGTCTGGCAGCCCCAGGCCCCGGGGCTCAGGGTCTCCAGCTCTCTCTCACCTTGGCTGCCTCCTGTGGGCGTGGCCCTGTCCTTCCCCCATCAGCCCGGGTAGACCTCCCACACACACTCGCCTCCATCGCCTCCTTAGGCCACTTGGGGGCAGAAAGCACTGCTGGTCCACGAACCCTGCTGGTGTGGGGCCAACGGGCCACTTCCAGTCTTGACCCTGCATCCTCAGCCAGCGTCTCTGGATGGCTGGGAGGTGGGCGTCCCTCCTCCCTGAGGGGGTCCTTAGGGCTGTTCAAGGCCTGGCTCTCCTCCTTCCTGGGGTCCCCACGCCCTTCTAGGGGGATGTAGCATGTGACCTGCTTGGCCAGCGAAATGCGAGTGGAAGTGGTGTGCCCCCCCGCCCCTACCCCATCCTGGTGGCCGGGGTCCCCAGGGATAGTGACAGCTGGCCTCATCACACGGCTCCACTGCTGTGCTCGGCCAGGAGAGGTGAACTCCTCTGTTACCGCACAGAGCCTGGCCTGCCCTCACTCGTGGATCCTGACCCACGGACCCCTGACACTCCCTTCAGGGCGAATCCATGCCCTTCTTTGTAGCAGAAGCTCCCCACCTGCCGTGGGCCGTGACAGAAGCACGGGAATCCCTCTTCCTATGTCTGTCACCTTCCCCAAGCCGTCTGGGACACAGGAGGGGGTCAAAAATGTTTGTCGACTGAATGAAGGATTAAACCCATCTTCCCTCAGTGCCATCCTCAGGGCTACAGTAGGCCTTTCTTGCACCTACGGCTCTAACACTGAATTCCAAAGCCCCGACCGGACGGGGTCCCATGGCATTGCACCCTCCTACCTCCCCCCACTGTGTGCCCGGCCTCTGCACGGCCACCCCTCTCTCGGGACTCTCTCTGGTGGTTTCTGCCCAGCTTCAGGCCTCTGCCCAGTGTCCCCTCTCAGAGCGTCCGCTGTCCTGTTTCAAGTTGCCCCTCACTCACACCACTTTTTTTTTTTCTTTTGAGGAAGATTAGCCCTGAGCTAACTGCTGCCAATCCTCCTCTTTTTGCTGAGGAAGACTGGCCCTGAGCTAACATCCATGCCCATCTTCCTCTACTTTATACATGGGACGCCTACCACAGCATGGCTTGCCAAGTGGTGACGTGTCTGCACCCAGGATCCCAACCAGTGAACCCGGGGCCGCAGAAGCGGAACATGCGAACTTAACTGCTGCGCCACCAGGCCGGCCCCACACACCACGTTTTTTAACTCTGTATTTGGAAACCATTGGAACTTTCCAGAGAAGCTACAGGAGTGAGAACAGAGCCCTCGCCCGTCCCTGTCACTGTTGCTGGCTCCCTCCTCTTTCTGTGTGAGGGTCAGTCGAGGCCCTGCAGCCTTTCCCTCAAACCCCGCAGGGCGCATCTATCGGGCTCCCACGCCGTTGTGGTCCAGGTCTGGCTTCAGTGACTTCACGTGGATGCCCACTGTCCTCTGATGCCCCATCGTCCACCTGGCTGTCAGTTACCTCATCATGCCGTCCTTCATTGCACCGCCCACCCCTGGCCCTGCTCCTGGTCCCGATCCCGCCTGGGGAAGGTGTTGCACGGCCGTCAGACCCCTTGTCCCTTTGTTCTGAAGCGGTGCCCGCGCTGTGGCCTCAGTCGAAGTGGCGTCTGACGAACACCGTCTCTGTACTGTGCCTCGTGTCTTCCCAGCGGACCTGAGCGACGTGAGGGACGATCCTTCTCGTGAGGCCTCCGGCCGCCTGCCCCGGTGGTGCCGGGAGACTGTCACACTGAGGAGTCACCTCTCTCGGCTCCATGACACACTCCCTCCTGCATGGAATCCGTGGAGAGCGGCGCGTGCTGCTCCTCTGGGAAGTGGTCGGTGGATTCCGCAGAGTCAGTGCCACAGATGGCTCCCGCCTGAGTCCAGCTCCATGATGAAGGCTGCAAATCGCTGAGTTTCAGCCCGAGCCACCCTCCCCGTTCACGGGCTGGTCCTGGGCGCTTCCTGTGCAGAAGTGTCTGCTTCTCCCCGTTCATCTCCGTTATTATAAGGATGGATCATGAGTCCTATTTCTCCGTGGCTCATGTCATTACTCTATTTCACTATTTTGGTGCCCAAATCGTCTCTGGTTTGGCCAGTGGGAGGCCCTGCAAGCCGGCTGCTAACCTCTGACCTGCGACCATCAGGTTTTCTTTTTGTGAGTACTTTCTTTTTCACGTAACACATGGTCCAGGCTTATCTTGTATCGACCCTGCCCCGAATTTGGAATCTGCTACCTTCCCAGGAGCTGGGTCCCCTGCCCCGGGCCACGGCATTAGAGACCAAGATTGGGGCGCTGGGTGTGCTCACAGCTCCTGGGGTGTCTGCTTGCAAGCTCTCTCATTGGACAGAGCCGCATACCCACGCTGGGCGGTGCAGTCAAAACCTGACATGTACGTCCATGCACCACAGTGGGAGCCCTCCTCTCGCCCATCGTGGTGCTCACAGGATGCTCTGGGATGGTCTGGTTTCCTGATCTACCTGATTACCTGTCCCCCTGACCCATCCCCAAGTCCACAGAAGCAGGTTCGGCTATCTTGTCCTTCACGGTGTGCCCCAGGCAGAGGGGCTCTTTAAGAACTCTCTAACGAGTGGGAGCGGAGATTTGCCTGAGGGTTTGGGCTTGGAGTGAGGGTCCAGGGAGCAAGCCAGGTGGCTGGGCTGGGTGGCGTCAGCCCCTGGCTGTGGCAGGCGAGCTTGCTGGCAGCAGCCGCCTGTCCCTGGGGCCTTGCAGCCTCCTTCTCCCTAGAGGGTCAGCCCACCTGGGGACAGAACCGCCAGGCCATGGGCCACGCTCAGGGTGGGGCCGGACCTGCGTCCTTGCAGCAGCTTGCTCTTTGGGGAAGCAGGGCCCCATTTTTCAGATTAGGAAATGGGCTCAGAGAGGCTCTGGTGCTTCCCTGGTAAGAGGTGCTGAAGCAGACACTCTCCGAGGCGTTTTGCTCCGAAGCATTGTGAACAGCCTGTAGGCAGGTATCCCGTGTCCGCGCCGGGAGGTGGGGGGGCAGCTGCCCCCTGGGCAGCACCTGAGGCTTTTCAGGTCTCGATGGGCACCTGAGCAAGGTTTTCACCCTCATCCCCTGTCCTGCCCTGCGGGGCTGCTGTGGGAGACCCCTCCATCTGACTCGTGCGTCTCCCCTGACTCGGGTCTGACTCCCCCCAATCTGGGCGCTGGTCCTCCCTTGGCCATCACTTACCATGTGACCTTCAGCTCACCCCCCGCCTCAGTTTCCTCATCTGTAACTGGGGCTAAGCATCCTCTCCCTTGCGGGGTCCCCCCACCCCAGAGGCCTGGAAATGAGCCCCACGGAGGCCCTGTCTGTCCCCCAAACTTCACGGGCTGTGTGACCAGCAGACACGAGGAAGGGGAGGGCAGCTCATTTTTCAAACAAAACGGTATCAGATGTGTGATTTGGTTAAAAAAATATATTTCTGGCCATGGCTTGAGCTTTGCTCGCGAGAGCACAGCATGGGGGTGGGGTGGAGGGAGCGTTCCAGTGGCTTAAACGCCCCAGATAAGTGTGCGGTGATTAAGCGCGACCATTAGCCCTAATGGGCAGTAATTGGCGATGAGAAATAATTTTCTGGGGCACAACTGCCCCTGGTGCCCCCTCGCCCTGGCCCGGTGGGGGGACGGCCAAGGGGCTGATTAACTCCCAGGCTGGAGGAAATGTCGGAGGCACAAAAAGTTTCCAGATTCGAGGGTAATTGGGAGAAGTTATTTCACTTTCCACATCAGGCTGATGAGGGGCCACCCACCTGCCGCGAGGGAGGGCCGCGCTGCGCACTGCTTCCTGCTCAGCACGGGGGGACGGGCGGTGGGGGGGTGTCCCAGCCGAGGGTGCCCACCATGCAACGTGGCAGGTTGTGTGCCTGCAGGGCCTCGGTCCCTCATCCTCCTAGGGGACCGAGGGTGAGACCCTGTGTGAAGGGCGTCTGTGGGTCTGGGAGGAGTGGGAGGCAGAGGGGGCAGAAAGGAAAGGCCAGAGCACAGGTCCCTCCCTCCAGACCTGCCTCCCCGTCAATGCGGTCCGTCCTTCCCACCCTGAAACTCACAGACAGGCTGACGCTCGAGCAGGTAGCCCCCCCCACCCTGGTCCCAAGTCCCCCTGACCCAGAGCCACCCAAGGCCCCCGCTAGGATTTAGGGAAAGGCTCCCCTCCTGGCAGGAGGGAGCCTCCCTCCAGAGCACTTGGCCTGTCCAGCAGGAGCTCACTGGACTCCCCGGAGCCCTTGTGTGCAGTGCACAACCTTCCCGACCGTCCTTTGCAGCCCTGATATGCTCACACCTCCCCCTCCCGCGTCCCCACTCCTCCCACCCAGCTTGACCCCAGAGATGGGTCTGCTCACTTCACCTGGTTAGACCCAAGGGTCCCACCTCCATCCCACCCACCTGCCCACTCTGTTTCCACAGCCTTGTCTCTCTCTCTACCCCAGCCCCACTCCCCTCCTCCCCGATGATCCAGGGTTCAAGCTCCTTATTCTCGCCTCTCTTCTCTCTCCCTTCCTCTCTCACCCACTCTGTCTCTCTCTAGTGCGTGTTTCGCAATGACTCTGCCTGGTGAGGGGGACGAGCACGGCTGCTGCCCTTGGGGAGCTGATGTTCCAGCCCAGACGAGAACCATCAACCTGCAATCCAGATCACCCCAGAGAGGGAGATGCGCTGAGCACCCCCATGCACACCCAGCAATGGGGAGACAAAGGGCGGGCGGGCGGGCGGAGAAGGCCTCGCCGCACGAATGAATGAATGAATGCACGAATGAGAGGAAGAGGCCTAAGATCCAATGGGGGGCGTTAAAGCACAGACCCAAAGCCAAGGGGAGGGGGCTTCATTCAACAGGAAGACCTGTCCTTCCCGGCTCAGGGCTGCCACGCTCCACCAGACGTGAGACTGAGCCCTCCGTCACAGGAGGTGTGCAGCCAGGGCTTGGATGTCGCAGAGGCATTCCTGTGCTGTGAGAAGCTGGGTGAGATGACCAGGGCAGTGCTGGGAGGACTGAGCCCAGGGCCTGAGCTGACTTCAGAACCCCCCACGGCAGTGGCCCCTGGCTGTCCCTCTCTGCCAGCTCCAGGCCGGGGCCTCAGCCCCGAAGTTGCAGGTGTGGGATGCAGCCTCAGGACGCCTCCACTGTTGACTCGCTGTGTGGCTGTGGTGTCTTCCTCTGAAAATGAGACTCAGGGTGTCACCAACCTCATGGGATGGGTGGGGGGCACCCACGGGGCTGGCCGGGGCAGAGAAGTCTCCAGCGATGGCAGCTGCTGGCCTATTTGAGAAGCAGTGAAGTCTGTGCATGCCCCGGCTTTCCCAGGGGGTTGCCATGCAGGCCTTTCTGCACAGCATCCTGGACGGCCTGGTGACAGTGACAGTGACAGTGTGCGTGCTGGAGCCGGCGCTGTTCAGAGCAGCCAGATCCGTCTGTTTCTTCCGCCCCCAGTAGCTCTGGGAGGCAGGGACACCGTGTGGTCTTCTTAGAATCTGAGGCTGCGGTGGAACCACGCATCGGAGCCCCCCTGAGCCCAGGGTCCTTGCTCCCGGGTCCCTGCGTCATCGGTCCTCTCTGTGGACAGCGTTGCCTGGCCGCAGGTGCCTCAGGCGGCCACACACCTGCGCGTTGGGCGCCGCGAGGGCGCGGGAGCTGGCGGGCGCGCGCGCTTTCAGCAGCTCGTCGGGAACATTTGCATGTAATTTGGGAGCGGGTCACATGTGGGAGTCATCAGGCGGAGGAAAGGCTCAATCAGGGCCTAATCACCGTCTGTTTGGAGGGTCTGGGCCCCAGTGAAAGAGGAAAACGGGCCTATTTTGCTTGAGTGACAACCATCAGTGGCCACCTTTGACCTCCCCACTCGGGCTGAGCTGGGGCCCGCCGAGCCGTACAAACCAATCACGGGGCCACTCCCTCCCCCTCCAGGCTCCCTGGCCCCGGCTGGCAGAGTCATTCCTTCATCTCTCCTGCCTTCACTCCTTCAAAGACCCAGCATCAGGCAGCCTTGCCCAGTGGTTAGGGCCCTCTGCAGTGGACCCGGGTCTGAGTTCTGACTGTGGCACTTACCAGCCAGGTGACCCTGAGCAGGGGACTGTCGGGACATCAGTGTTCCCATCTGTGGAATGGGCGCACACGGCATGATGACAACAGAGCAAGTGAAGCCTGGTGAGTGTGGCCCGGGGTCCAGGGAATGATGTAGGACTGCGGGCTGGAGGCTGGGTGGGGGCTGTGGCCAGGCCCACCCACTGTCCTCCAGGCCATCTGTCTGGGAAGGGGCCCCTGGTGTGAGGCACATCGTGTCCCCACCCTACAGAGCAGCGGGCTGGGGCTCAGCCTGGTGAGTATGGGGGTGCTGCTATGATCTCCAGGCAGACAGAGAGGGGCACTGTGCAGGCCAGGGAGGCAGAGCTTAGAGACCTGAGAGAGGGCAGGAGCCAGCGCGCCTCGAGGGGGCCGTCCACGGGCCCTGATGCTCCGCTAAGCCTCAGGGAACCCTTGGTTCACCCCCGCAGCAAGGAACTCCCTCCACCAGGCCTCCTCCAGAAATGGTCTCCCAGAGCTGAAGGGCCTGTGAGGGGCTGCCAGACCCCGGGCCGTTCCCTGACCACGTCCAGGTCTGTCCGGGGCAGACTCTGCTGAATGAAGAAATGACCAGCCGCCTGAATGAAAGGACGAATGAACAGTGGAGGAACAGCAGAGGGACACGGTTCCAGCCCTCACAGCTCGGACTCCTAGACGGCTCTTCTCTCCTCAGGTGCAGGACCTGGCCACTGCGGGGTAGGGGACCGCCTAGCAGGCCCAGCTCAGGGCCAGTGTTGCCGGCCACAGCCTGTTGGGGGCAGCCAGCGGGCCCGCTGGCGCCTGGCTGTACAAGGCCTGGAGGCCTGAGGAATGGCCCTGGGGCGGGCGCCCGCTGCATTAGCCGCCTGCTCCCTGATGGTGTTTATCGGGATGTGGGACGGGCCTCCAGGAAACCGTCTGGCAGCCCGGGCTTTGGCAAATGGATTGCCAATTAATCAGCATCTATTTATGAGAACGTTTAAACCATTATTAATGTAGTGTAAATACGGAACCGCGGGCGGGCGGCAGGCGGGGGGAGCCATCTGCGGGCCGAGGCTGCCATCGCATTCCTGGGCCTGTTCCTGCCCCACCCTCCCAGGCAGGCCCCCGCCCAGCCCACCGCCCAGGAGCGCGGCTGCAGGTGCCACTTGCTGGCGGGTTCCGAGGCCCCGCTGCTTCCTGCCTGGCAGGGTTTTCAACATGTTCTCACTTCAGATGCTCAACAGCGACGTGAGGGTCAAGTCCTGTCACTCAGTCAGCCAGCAGAGGTCTGGCGGCCCCCGCTCCCTCAGCTGAGGCATCTCCACCCTTGGGGAGCACTGGGCAGGGGTCCCCACGCTGCCCTGTCCAGGCCTCTCCTCCACTCTTCTCTCTGCCCAAGACCCACCACTGTGTCTGGCCTGTTTGGTCCTGGGCGGCAGCCACAGGCGATGGGAGGGTAGCAGGGAGGGTCTCACGTCCCAGCCCGTCCCCCTTGTAGGCCCAGCTCTCTGTCCAGGCTGCCCGCTTGCCTTCCTTGCCGTCCGGGCTGCCCACCTTGGTCCTCCCCTGTCCACGCCTTCATTCCCTTCAGAGACGCCAGCCAGCGCCATCGCCTCCTCGTGCTCATGCCATCTGGGCCTCCAGCGCACGTTGGGCCAACCTGGACAGGCCTCTCTCCGAGCCGGGTGCTGGGCCAGACCCCCGGTAGACAGGCAGCCCCTGGGCTCCCAGCCCTGTCGGATCAGACCTGATGGCCCGCCAAGCACGTGAGTATCCTTCTCCAACAGTGCCAAGGTGGTTCTCTGCCGTGGCACCCATCGCACAGATGAGAGACTGAGGCCACGGCCCACAGCCCTCCCGGCCCCCCACCCCAGGCCTAGGGCTGCGTCCTTGGGAGAATGTGGCCATGTACTGCTGTGATTTGCACATTTTTACAGACGCTTCCTAGCGTCTCCCAGCTGCTCTGTTTTCTGAGAAGCTCTCCCGCTCATCTGTCGGCGAGCCTCCTGCGTGGAGCTGACGGCGCATCTGAGCTGAGGGGCCTCCGCGGGAAGGAAAACAAGCTTTGGCTTTGGTGCCGGGTGTCGTCGAACATCTTGGTGACTCCGAGGCCGCTCCTGCTTTGGATGATTGAGGTGTCAGCTGCCAGGGCCCCTGACGGGATGGCAGGAGCCCTGCTCACATCTCTCCCACGGGAAGGCTGATGGCTCACCGCTGAGGACACAGATGAGGCCTCTGAGGCACGAGCTTTGTGCCAGGAGCACTGGGGACCCGTCCCTCCCATCCTGACCTGGGAGTCACTAGGGCAGCTAAAGCCACCTCCTGGGCCACTGCCCTGAGCTTCCAGGCTCCCGGTTTGTGTGTTGACAATGTCTTTGCTAGACCCTGCTCCCCTCAAGGGTGAGGACAGCATCTTCACCACCTTCACATCCTCGTGCCACAAGGACACTAATGTTTGTTGACTGACTGACTGACCCACCATTCTGGAAATTTTTGCTCAGAGCCACTACCCCAGGCTCCTGTGCTTTCTCCTGGCCATCCACCCAGTCGGTCTCTGCCCCTGCACTCCATCAGCCCCAGAGCAGGCCCAGGGCTCTGAAGCCTGGAGAGGACCGAGAGGCCAGGACTGGCTGCTCCTCAGGGAGACCCTGGACGCCCACAGAACCCAAGTGTCCCACCCACCATGGTGGGAACACACTGCAGGGGCAGGGGCTTGCCGGTGGTCACTCAGCACCCCAGGAAGCCAAGGCTTCTGATGCCCCGAGGTCTGCTCTGACGGCCGCGCTGCTGCAGGGACATGCCAGGAGGGGAGAGAACAAAGACGCAGCATGTGCCCCTATTTCCTGGCCCCGCTCCCCGCCCCCCATTAGCCGAGCGAGGCTTGTTTATATTACAGCAGGAATTATTCCAGCCCTAATCAGAGGCCCTGCGAGGTTTCGGCATTCGAGGTATTTCTTTACCCAAGGACACTCTCCAATCCTGTAATTTCCACTTCCCCAGACGCCCCTGATGGAAAGCAAACATTTTATATTTGGAAAGGAGAAGGGCCCTACGCTATTCATAGCCAGCCAGGCTGTCCGGAGCTGGGCCCTGGGGGCCCGCCTGGTGGGATGGACAGACTGAGAGGGCAGCAGGGCTGGGCGGGCTCCCCAGGGAGGGCTGGGTGGCCCCAAGCCCCAGGCCAGGGCAGACTGGGGGCAGGACAGGCGAGGGGGCGGTGTGAGCCCCTGCTTCTGCTCACTGCCTCCCCAGGGAGCCCCCACTGCCTTTTCCAGGTGGCGACACCGAGGCCTCCTCCACCCCCCATCACGGCTGGGGGCCCCTGGGGCCCAGCACTGGGGGTCAGAGGTCAGCATCTGCTCAAAGGCACTCTGAGAAGCCTGTGCTCATGGGGACCCTGGTCTCCCCCTTGGGCTGCCCCCTGGTCCCAGGACCAGCTCCCACTTCCCCTGGGCGCGCCACACCCTCCCAGGCTCACCATCTACCCACCCACCGCTCCAGAACCTCCGAGGGCCAAGAGGCGCACCAGGGCCACCAGGCCCGCCCCTCCTCTCACCCCTCCCTTGTCGTGGGAGATGTGGCCTCGCTCTGCTCTGTCTCAGAGGTACAGGCAAGGACGTGTGTCCTTTACCGGGGGGTCGGAGCCCCTGTATGCGGAGCTGATGTGTCCCCAGCCCTTTCTGCATGCTGGAGGCTGCTCAGCTTTCCTGAGCTGCTGTCAATCCTCTGACGTAGATAATACTATTATTCCCATTTTGTGGATGAAGAAACCAAGGTTTGGAGCGCTGCGGGAAAGTCTCCACGGCCCCCCATCCCGTGTCTGTTGCTCGCATCTTGGTGCCCCAGTGCTTGCCTCCTAAGGCAGGTGAGATGAACTGTGGCCACGCGTGTCCGGGGTCACTGCCTGGCCGTGCTAAGTGACACAAACTTCATTCTCATTCGAATGGGCGACTCCCAGGCCAGCAGGGCCAGCACAGAGACTTGAAGCCCCGCTCTGTATAAATCTGTACTGTGGAATCATTGAGACTGCACTCCTGATTTAACTTTTTTCTTTCAAATTTAATTTTTATCTTTGTCACAATAGTGCCTGCATGGTTTTGTCAGCTGCTCTATCGAAGTGTAACTGACATACAATAAAATGCATATATGCGAAGTGTGAAAGTCAATATCTTTTTAAAACAGCTTTATTGAGATATAATTCACATACCATTCAATTTGCCACTTTAAAGTGTACAACAATAGCTTTTGGTATATTACATTCATTAGTTATTTTCAAGTGTGATAAAATACGTATAACATAAAATTTACAATTTTGAGCATTTTAAGTGACCGATTCAGTGCCAATAGTTACATTCACCATGTAGTACAACGAAACTGAGGTTCTGTCCCCATAAACACTCCCTCCCTGTCCCCCTTCCCCACCCCTGGACCCTCTAACCTATTTTCTGTCTCTATGAATTTGCCTCGTCTAGATATTTCATATAAGTGGAATCACACAATATTGTCCTTTTGTGTCTGACTTGTTTTCTGTATCATAAAAGTCTTCAAGGTTCATCCATGTTGTAGCATGTGTCAGAGTTTCCTTCCTTTTTAAAGGTGAATAATATTCCATTGTGTGTATACACCACATTTTGTTTATCCCTTCATCTGTTGGTGGAAACGTGTGTTGTTTCCATATTTCGGCTGTTGTGAGCAATGGTGCTGTGAACATCGGTGTACGACTGTCTGCTCAGGTCCTCGCGTCCAGTTCTTTCAGGTGTATACCAGGAGGGAAATTACTGGGTCACATGGGAATTCTCTGTTTAGTTTAGAGGAACCATCAAACTGGTTTTCACAGTGGCTGCACCAGATTATATTTCTACCAGGAATGTGCGAGGGTTCCAATTTCTCCACATCCTCTCAACACTTGAATTTTTCGTTTGTTGATTACAGACATCCTACTACGTGCTAAGTGGTGTCTCCCTCTGGTTTTGATTTGCGTTTCCCTGATGGCTAATGATGGTGAGCATCTTTTCATGTGCTGTTGGCCATCTGAATATCTTCTTTGGAGAAACATCTATTCGAGTCCTTTGCCCATTTTTTAATTGGGTTGTTTGTTGTTTGGTTGTTGAGTTGTAGGAGCTGTTTATATATTCTGGATATTAAACTCTTATCAGATATATGATTTGTGAATACTTTCATTCCGTAGGTTGTCTTCATTTTCTTCATAAAGTCGATATGTTTTGACATACACACACGCATTGTCTGTCTGTCTATCTGTCTATCTATCTGTCATCTCTCTGTGTGTCTCCATGGAACCCTCACTACAATCAGAATACTGAACAGGTCCATCACCCTCGAAAGTGTGTCATGTAGGCTTTTTTTTCACTTAGCATAATTATGTGGAAATTCCTTCAAGTTGTTGCATGTATCGATACTGCATTCTTTTTTATTGCTGAGCAGCATTCCATGGAATGGAATGAATCTACCGCAATAGCCCTTGTTGAAGGCCATCTGATCTGGGTTGGTTCGAGTTTGGGGCTATTATTTTGGGTTATTAGAGCTGCTCTAAACATTCATATCCAAGTCTTTGTGTGGACTTATATTTTCATTTCCTTTGGGTAAACACCTAGGAGTGGAATTGCTGGATCGTCTGGTAATTCTGTGTTTCGTTCTCCGAGGAACTGCCAGACTGTCTCCCATAGTGGCTGTGCCGTTTCCATTCCCACCAGCAGGGTGTGAGGGTTCCAAGATCGCCACATCCTCGTGACACTTGCTCCCGTGTCCTTTTGGTAATAGTCCTTCTAGCGGGGGTTGAAGAGGTTTCAATTGGCGCTTCCTTGAGGCTAATGATGGTGAGTACCCTTTTATATTCTTATTGGCTTGTTCAGATCCTTTGCCCATTTTTAAATTGAGTTATTTGTCTTTTTATTATTGAGTAGTAATAGTTCTCTATATATTCTGAATACAAGTCCCTTATAAGATACAGGATTTGCAAGTATTTTACCCCACTTTGTGGTTGTTTTTACTTTCTTGCTGGTGTCCTTTAAAACACAAAAAGTTTTAATTTTGCTGATACCCAGTCTAGCTTTTGTTTTTTGGCTTATCTTTTGGTATTGCAACTAAGAAACCATTTCCTAATCCAAAGTTGTAAAGATTTACACCAATGTTTTCTTCTAAGACTTATATAGGTTTAGCTCTTACATTTAGATGTTGGATCCATTTTGAGTTAATTTCTGCATATGGTGTGACGTAGGGGTCCAACTTCATTCTTTGGCATGTGGATATACAGTTGTCCCAGCACCATTTGTTAAAAAGACTATTCTTTCTCCGTGAGTCATCTTGCCATCCTTAAAGAAAATCAATTGACGGTAAATGTGAGGGTTTTCCTCTGGACTCTCGATTCTGTTCCTTGGTCTACATCTCTTTCCTATGTTAGCACCACACTGTCTTGACTGCTATAGCTTTGTAGTAAGTTTTGAAATGGGGAAGGATGGGTCCTCCAGCTTTGTTCTTTTTCAAGATTGTTGCAGCCCTTCTGGATCCCTGCAATATCTGTACGAATTTTAGGGTCAAGTTATCAAGTTCTGAAAAGAACTCAGCTAGGACTTTGATAGGGATTGTGTCAAGTCTGCAGATCATTTTGGGTAGTATTGGCCTTGTAACGACATTAAGTCAGTCAATCCATGAACATGGGTCAGGTGCGAAACACATCTTTCCATTTATTTAGATCACCTTAACCTCTTTCAACAATATTTTTTCCTTTTCAGAGTAAAAGTTTTTCACCACTTTTGCTAAAACTTATCCCCAAGTATTTTATTCTTTTTGATGTTATTGTAAATAGAATTGTTTAGAAATATATTTGATTTTTATCTATTGATCTTGTATCCTGCAAACTTGCTGAACTTGTTTTTGAGTTCCAACATATTTTAGCAGATTCCCTAGGCTTTTATGTATACAAGCCCATGCCATCTGCAAACAGAGTTTTACCTCTTCCTTTCTGATCTAGATGACTGTTTCATTTTCTTGCCCAGTTTCCCTGGCTAGAACCTCCAGCACAAGTTGAATGGAAGTGGTGAGAACAGACGTCCTCGTTTTGCTCCTGATCATAAGGGAAAAGCTTTTGGTTTTTCACCATCACTTATGAAGTAATTGTGGGTTTTTTATATATGGCTTTTATTATGTTGAGGTAGTTTCCTTCTATTCCTATTTTGTTGAGTGTTTTTTACATGAAATGGTGTTAGATTTTGTCAAATGCTTTTTATTCATTAATTGAAATGATAATATAGTTTTTTCCTTCATTCTATTGGTGTGGTATATTACATTAACTGATTTTCAGCTGTTAAACCAACCTTGCACTCCTGGGATAAATCCCACTTGGCCACGGTATATAATTCTTTTTATGCATTGCTGGATTCTATTTAACAGTACTTTACTGAGGATTTTTTGTCTATATTCACAAGAAAATTAATGAATGGTATATAGTTGTCTTCACCTGTGAGGTCTCTTTCTGGTTTCGATATTAGGGCGACACTGGTCTCATAGAATCAACTGGAAAGTGCCCCGTCCTTTTTTATCTTGGGAAGAATTTGTGAATGAGTCACACTGGCTCTTTTTCAGATGATTGGTAGAATTCACCAGTGAAGCCACAGGTCTTGGACTCCTTGGTGGAGGTTGTCTGACTACTAAGTCAACCTCTCTACTTGTATAGGTCTACTGAGACTTTCTCTTTCTTCTTGAGTTATTTTTAGGTGTTCTTTCCAGGAATTTCATCTATCTCATTTGTGGCATACAGCTGTTTTTAGTATTCTCTTATAACTATTTTTATTCCTGTAAAGTCGCTAGTTGTGTCCCCTCTTTCATTTCTGGTTTCAGGAATTTGAGTCTTCTCTCATTTTTCCTTACCAGTCTAGCTTAAGGTTTGTCAATTTTGCGTATCTTTTCTGAGAACCAACACTTGGTTTAGTTGATTTTCCCTATTGTTTTTCTATTCTCTGTTTTGTTAATTTCTGCTGTAATATTTATTTCAGTCCTGCTGCTTACTTTAGGTTCACTTTGTACTTATTCTAGGCTCTTCAGGTGGAAGCTTGCTGATTTGAAATTCTTCTTCTTTCGAGTGATTTACACTTATAAATCTCGCTCTAAGTGGTACTTTATCTGCACCCCAGAAATTTTCATATGCTATTTTTAAATTTTTCTTTATCTCAAAGTATTTTCTAATTTCCTTTGTGATTTCTTCTTTGACCCATTGGCATTTACTAGTGTGTTGTTTAATTTCCATATAATTCTGAATTTCACCCATTTCTTTCTGTTATTAATTTCCAGTTTCACTCCATGGTGATTGCAGGTCATACTTTGTACAATGCGTATTCTGCTCTCATTAGGTGCAGTGTTCCTTAGCTATCAGTTACGTCTAGTTTGTGTATATTGTTGTTCAAGTCTTCCATTTCCTCATTGATCTTCTGACTTGTTGTTCTACCCATTATTGAAAGTGCAGTAATGAAGTCTCTGGCAATGATTTTTGAATTGTCTATTTCTATCCTCAGTTCTGTCGGCCGTTGCTTCATATGTAGCAGGGCTCTGTTGTTAGGTGCGTATATGTTTATAATTACTCTAACTTCCTGATGGATTGACACTTTTACCGTTTAAAATGTACTTCTCTGTCTCTAGTAAAAAAAAGTTAAAGGTATTTTGTCTGATATTAGTACAGCCACTCTAGCTCTCTTATGGTTGCTGTATGCATGATGTCTCTCTTTCCATCCTTTTACTTACAACCTATTTGTGTCTGTGACTCTAACGTGTCTCTTATAGCCAGCATACAGTTGGGTTGTGTTTTTTCAATCCACTATGGCAATCTCTGCCTCCTGATTGGACTGTTTAATCCCTTCACAGTCAATGTTGTTAGTGACGCAGTTGGATTTACATCTGTCACTTTACCTTTGGTTTACTCTATGTCTCATTTATGTCTTTTATTCCTCTTTTCTTCCTTTACTTCTTTCTTTCGCATGAAGTGAATGTTTTCTAGTGTAACATTTTAACTCCTTTAATGATTCTTTCTCTATATTTTTAAAATTATTTCCACCACACATATCTTATAAGCATCTACTTCAGATTTCTACCAACTTAATTCCGGTGAGATATAGAAATGTTACTCCTAGTTAGCTCTATTCCCTTTCTCCCCTTTGGTGATATTATTGTTATGTATGTTACATCCATGTATGTCACAAACCCAACACTCTAATTGTTATAATTGCTACTTTATATAGAGAAGCTGAGAAATGAAAAGAGAGCAACTATATGTTTTACTGAGTCGTTATATTTATCTTACTATTTACCGTTTCTGTTCCTCTTTATTTGTTCCTGGCGGTGTGAGTTACAATCTGGTGTCATTTCCTTACTCCAGTATAACTCAGCTCCTATCCCCCTCATTTCTGCTGTTGCTGTCAGATGCACGACATTTGTAGTCCAACAATACATCTATATACATGTTGTTTCATGTAATTGCTTTTCAAATCAGTTAAGAGAAGAAAGAAGAAAATACGCATTTATTCTGTTTTTTAAATAATTACATAATTACCTTCAACACTGCTCTCTTTTTTTCATGTGGATTAGAATTTTCTTCTGCGTTTATTTGCTTTCATTCTGAAGAAATTCTTTTAATATTTCTTATAAAGCATGTCTACTAGCAATAAATTCTCTCAGTTTTTGTTTACCAGGGGATAGTCATACTTCACTTTCATTTTTGAAAGATCATTTTGCTGGATATCAGATTCTTGGTTAAACAGTATTTTTCTTCCAGCACCCTGGATATGTCCAACCCCTGCCTTCTGGCCGCCATTGTTTCTGATGAGAAGTCAGCTGTTGATCTTATTTGGGCTGCTTTGTATGTAACAAGGCATCTTCTCTTGTTGCCGTCAAGATTTTCTCCTTTGGCTTTTGGCATTTTTACTATGATATCTCTGCGTGTGGATTTCTTTGTGTTTCTCCTAAGTGGACTTGGTTGAGCTTTGTGGATGTGTAGCTTAATGTTTTTCAGCAACTGGAAAGTTTTCAGCCATTATTTCTCCTAATATTATTTCTGCTTCTTTCTCCTCTCCTCCTGGTATTTCCACCACACGCATGTTTCTGTGCTTAAAGGTGTCCCACATTTCCCTGAGGCTCTGTTCAATTTTCTTCCTTCTGTTTTCTCTCTGTTGATTGGATTGCATAATCTCTAATGACTTATCTTTAAGTTCACTGATTCTTTCTTTTGCCAGTTCAAATCTACTGGTCCCTCTAATGAATTTTTCATTTCATTTATTATACTTTTCAGCTCCAGAATTTTCATTTGGTTCTTTTTAATGGTTTCTATGTCTATTGATATTCTCTTTTGATGAAACATTGTCTTCATATCTTCCTTGACTTCTTGAAGCATGGTTTCTTTTAGTTCTCTGAACATATTTATGATGGCAACTTTGAAGCCTTTGTTAAATATGACATATGCACCCTTTTAGAAGCATTTTCTTCTTTCTTTTTTCCTGTGTAAAGACATTCCTGTTTCTTTGCATATCTTTTAATTTTTTGTTGAAAACTAGACATTTTAGGTAATATTGTAGAAACTTTGGATTGCCCTTCTCTCTCGGGGACTTATTTTTGTTGTTTTGTTGTTTGCTGTTTTGTGACTTGGCTAGACTATTTTAGTGAAGTCTGTGTCCCCCACAGTGGGAAGCCATCACTGTTGCTTCTCAGGGGGCGGGGCCTTGAGCACGTACACAGCCCCCTGGGATGACAGTGACTTCATCAGGGCTCTCTTTAACTCTCTTTCCCCAATTTCTCTGTTAGGCTGCCTTCCTCACTTGGTATTACTCTCTGAACTTTAGGCACCACTAATTGTCAACTGATGGCTTTATAGTTTTAGACTGTGGCATGTATTTCTCAGCAGTCTGAGCCAAGTAAACTTGGACAGGAGTAAATTTTGAGGCCCGTCTTTGAGGTCTGTTCTCTTCCCAGGGGGAGTCTCCTTAGCTGTGTCTATCCTTGGCTGTCTCTGGTGAGCTAGATGGCCTATGCTTTAGCTTGTTGGTCTGAATTAAGAGGAGCTGCTGTTCAGAGCAGCCTTAGGCTTAAACTTCTCCATGTTCTTTTAAAAATAATGTTACTCCCTTTGCAGAGAGCTTTGGAGCCCTCTTTTCTTATGGGCTGCCTCTCCTCCCAGATAAAGTCTCTGATGCACTCTTCTGGGCCCTGAATGGAGCAGTAGCCATTGGTCCTCACGACTTGCCTTTCTTGGTCTGGAAACTCTGTCTGAAGCTGGGTCAAGGTTGTTAGGGTCCTAGTATTCTTGGCCTGCTGTGCCCAGGATAGAGCCTCTGTCCTGCGGGTGGGGGCTTGGTGGAGAAAGTGAGCTCCTGACCTCTCAGCCACACTCACCAGCAATTCTTCAACTTGGAATTGGACAGTGTTAGAGTTGCTGGTGGCCCTTCTCGGTAAGGGGCAGTAAGGCTCGGTGGGAGCTGGAGCAGGGGGGAGCACCGGCTTCTTGGCCCCACTTGCCCAGAGTGGAGCTTCTGTCAAACTGAGGGTGGGGAGGGAGAGAAGGATGGGCCATGGCTCAAGTGTCACAGATTCTTGCTATTCTTACCAAGTTTTAGTATGTTTTCTTGAATAAATGTTTCTTTACTTGTTATGCCCTTAGGACAATTTCCAGAGACTTTAAATGATTGTGTTTTGGGAGGTTTTTTGGTGACGAAGATTGGCCCTGAGCTAACATTTATGCCAGTCTTCCTCTGTTTTCTATGTGGGATGCTGCCACAGTGTGGCTTGATGAGCGGTGTGTAGCTCCACGCCCAGGACCCGAACCTGTGAACCTCAGGCCGCCGAAGAGGAGCACATGAACTTAACCACTACACCACTAGGCTGGCCCCAAAATGATTGTTGCCTTTTTTAAATAGCAGTTACCAGCTTTACTTTTTGCTCTGGTGAGGGAGTTCAGGGAGCTCCTCACACTGACATCCCACCAGAACTTTTTAATGAACTGTCAAGTCGTTTTCCAAAATGTTTGTCCCCTGTTACATTCCCATGAGTCCCCATTCCTCTACCTTCTCAGTCAGCCTCTGGTCAGTCTTTTTAATTTTAGCCATTCTATTAGGTGTGTAGTGGCATCACCTTGTGTTTATAACTTGCATTTTTCTGATGACTTATGATGTTGGGCATCTTTTCATGTGTCTATTTGCCATGCATCTATATTCACTGGTGAAATCCGTGTTCAAAGCTTTTGCCTGTTTTTTTTTTTTTTTGTTATTGTTTTGCCTTTTTTGGTGAGGAAGATTGGCCCTGAGCTAACATCTGTTGCCAATCTTCCTCTTTTTTTTTCCTCCCCAAAGCCCCAGTACATAGTTGTCTATCCTGGTTGTAAGTCCCTCGAGTTCCTCTGTGTGGGATGCTGCCTCAGCGTGGCTTGATGAGTGGTGTGTAGGTCGGCACCCAGGATCTGAAGGGTGAAACTCTGGGCCACCGAAGGAGAGCATGCACACTTAACCACTCGGCCATGGGGCTGGCCCCTCTACCTAACTTTTTAAGTGAATAGAATACAATTACAGTGTTTTAGTATTCTTGTCTGCTGGTTCTAATATCTGTGTCAGTTCTGGGTCAGTTTTGCTGAACTGATTTTTCCTCCTCGTTTTAGGCTGTATACTCCTCCTTCTTTGCATGCCTGGTAATTTTTCATTGGATGTCAGGCATTGTGAATTCCACCTTGTTGGGTGCATGCTGTAGGAATTTTTTATTCCTGCAAATACTATTGAGCTTCCTTCTGGAACATAGTGAAGTCACTTGGAAAGAGTTTGATGGTTTGAGATCTTGCTTCTAAGATTTATTATGTGGGGCTGGAGCAGCGCTCAGTCTAGGGCGAATGACTCCCCACAATGAAGCAAGACTGTGTGTTCTGCCCAATGCCCCATGAAGCGTGAGGTTGCCCAGTCTGGCTGGTGGGAACAGGCACTATTCCTGGTCCTGTGTGAGTGCTGAGCATCGTCACCTCAAATCCTCTCAGTGGCTCTTTCTGCGTCTTGAACAGTTTCTTCACACGCATGTGCTGATCCCCACTCCGCTGCATGCCTGAGGGGCCTCTGCAGGTCCCTGGAGTTCTCGCTCTGTGCAGGTCTCTACTCACTAGTACTCTGTCCTACAAGTCCGGCCATCTGGTCTCCCCGGATTTGCAGCCGTGTCTCTCAACTCAGGAGACCATCAGACTCCATCTGAGTTCCCTCTCCCTGCATGTGGCCTGGGAGCTCTCACAGGCAGTAGGCTGCAGTAATGGCAGGGCTCACCTCCATTGTTTTCTGGCTCTTTTACATCATTGTCCTTCATTGCCTGATGTCCAATGTCCTGAAAAACTGTTGTTTCAGGTGGGAGGGTAAGTCTTGACTCTCCATCTTGGCCAGAAGCAGAAATCTTTTCATGATTTAATTTTATAAGTTTATTTTCATAAGGAATGATTTCCTTGAGGGGGTATAGAGGGTGCAGTGGAAGGCTAGGGTTTGAAGGGGCAGGATCAAACTCAGAGATGCGTATGGAAGCTGGCGAGAAGAGAATGGCCGGGAGGCACCACTCAGGCACACTGGGCTCGTGACCCATGCTTCCTGGTCCAAGAAGGCCTCTGCTTTTGCAGCCACCGCCCCAGTCTGTGACTCAGGGTGGCTGGAGTCTTGGCAGAAAGGGCTCTCCATGGCGGCTCTCGCTGCCTCCTCCCTGGGGTAGAGGACCCATCCCTTTGTGTTCAGACAAAGCTGTGTCCTGGGCACATCTTCTCCAAGGTTTCTTTCTCACTGCTGACTTGTAGGTAGGCAGGAACACTTCTAGGCTTGGCATACAGTGTGGCCACAGTCAGATGTTGCCAGCGCACCTCAGCTGTCACCTGAGGCTGCCAGCTCTATCTTGGCGGCTGGTAGTGATTCCTAATGCCTGTCCATCCTGGAAGTGCTGGACTCAGGGCCCTTGGTGTGCTTTGAGATGGCCCAGGAAAACCCTGTTCCCTGGAGAGCTTGGGGCTGTGTTCTGGCTTCCCAAGAACAAGCCAGTGCATTCCTTTGATGCTAAAAGTCCATTCCAGGAGTCTGTGCTCCAGCTGGATAGACTTGTTGACATGCACAAGACATACGTACAAGGAGTTTCACTGTGGTGGTGCTGTGAGAACAAAAGGTTGGAAGCCATCTGCATCCTCCAGTAGCAGGCTGGGTAGATAATTTACACCCCTCCATTTAATGGAATGTCACGCTGTTGATGAAGAGAAAGTGGCAGATCCAAATATGCCGATAGGGACCAGCGACCACAGTGTACCGTGAAGTGGAAAAGACCAGGTGCAGGGAGGTTAGAAGCATGCTGCTGCAGTGGACACTGTCCTGCACCCACAGATCCTATTTCACACCCTCAGACACTGTAAACGGAGCCATGCGCCTGAGTCACCTGTGTCTGTCTTCGTTCACCCAGCATGGATTCTGAGATCCTCCGTGTGCTGCGTGTATCCGCAGTGTGCTCCTTTCTATTGCTGAGTTGTATCCCACTGTGTGTGGGGGGGTCATGATTCGTTTATCCATTCTCCTGCTGAGGGACATCTAGGCTGTTTCCAATTGGGGGAAATTTATTGATAAAGTTTCTAGGAACATTTGTATATATATCTTTGGATGGAGACATGATTTCACTTCTCCTTGGTCAATACCTAGGGGGCTAATGCTGAGTTATATGGTGAATAGACTTTTAACTTTATGAGAAATTGCCAAAACTTTCCCCAAAGTAGTTGTACCATTTTACATTTCTACCAGCAATGTATGAAGTATGCAGCTGCCCACATTCTCACCTATATTTTGTGTCATCATTCTTTTTACTTTCAGCCACTCCAGTGGGTATATAGTGGTGGTATTTCATGTTGATTTTACAATGGTGAGCACTTTTCATGTTCCTCTTGACCATCTGTATATCTTCTTTTTGTGACATATCTTTTGAAGGTCATTTTTATTTGTCTTTTTATTATTGAGTTGTGGGAGTTCTTTATATATTCTGAATACAAGTCCTGAGAGTGAGAGAGATATATGATAGATAGAAAAAATGAATGAATGAAAGAAAGAAAGGAAGGAAGGAAGGGAGGGAGGAAGGAAGGAAAAAAGGAAAGGATAGGAAAGGAAAGAAAAGGAAGAATAGTTTCTCTCAATAGATGCCTTTTCTGTACATTTTTAGTGGTATCTTTTGATGAGGAGAAATAGTTTGTAATTTTGATGGTCTCATTTACCTTTTTTTAAAAAAAGATTTTATTTTTTCCTTTTTCTCCCCAAAGCCCTCTGGTACATAGCTGTATATTTTTAGTTGTGGGTCCTTCTAGTTGTGGCATGTGGGACGCCACCTCATCGTGGCCTGATGAGTGGTGCCATGTCCACGCCCAGGATCCAAACCAGTGAAACCCTGGGCCGCTGCAGCGGAGTGTGGGAACTTAACTGCTTGGCCCCGGGGCCAGCCCCATATCTTCTTTTTAAGTTAGTGCTTTCTGTGTCCTTTCTAAGGAAACTTTGCCTGCCTTGAGGTTGCAAAAATATTCTTTCATGTTTTTTTCAATTCTAGTTTTTATATTTAGGTCTCTGTTTTATCTAGAGTTAATTTTGTGTATGGTGTGAGGTAAGACTAAAATTTAGTTTTTTTCCCATTTAAAAAATGCAGTTGTTTTGGAACTATTTGTTGAAAAGATTTTCCTATCTCCATTCACTTCCTCTGGAGCGCTTATAAAAATAGTGAGCTCCAGGAGGATGGGCCACTTTCTGGACTATGCTCTGTTCCATGGCTCAGTTTGTCCATCCTTGTGCCAGTACCATCATGAGTCTTGAAATTAAGTAGTGTAAGTCCAGCAATTCCTCTTCTTTCTCAAGACGGCTCTGGACATTCTAGGCCCTTTTACATTTCCATACAAATTTTAGAATAAACTGGTTGGTTTCTAAGAAAAAGGCTGCTGGGCTTTTGATTGGGATTGCATTAAATCTACCAATCAATTTAAGAAGCAGCCGCCTAGCAATGTTGCATTTCATTGAACATGGTTTTTATCTACGTTTATTTAGTTCTTTCTCAATGTTTTAAGTTTTGTAACAACGTTTTGTAGTTTTCAGTGTAGTGGTCCAGCACAACTTTGGTTAAGTTTTCCCCTAGTAATTGCACATTTTTGGTGCTATGTAGATAGAATTGCTTTTTTAAAGAATCATATTCTGATTGTTCATTACTATTCTACAGAAATATAATTGTTTTGTATGATAACCTTGCATCATGAAACCCTGTTTAATTCATGTTTTCTGGTAGATTTTTTGTAAATTTCTTAAAATTTTTCTATGTACACAAGTGTGTCAACAAAAATATTTTTGTTTCTTTCTTTCTACTCGGTATGTATTTTATTTCTATTTTCTTGCCTTATTGCACTGGCTACAACTGCAAGTACAATATTAGATAGAAGGAAGGAGAGCAGACATCCCTACCTTATTCTCAATCTGAGAGCAAAGCATGCAATCCTTCACCATTACATGTGATGCTAATTGTTGGTTTCGTGTGGATACCCTTTACCAGATTCCCCTCTATTCCTAGAATTTGCTAAAAAGTTTTTTTTTCTCTAAGTCATAGGATTTAGATAGGTGTTGAATTTTGCACATTTTTTTCTGCATCTATTGAGATTATCACATGATATTTTTTCCTTCATTCTTTTATTGTGGTAAATTATATTGATTTTTCAATATGAAACCAGCCTTGCATTCCTGGTATTAACACACACACGCACGCATGTGCACATTTTTTCTGGAATTAATTTGCTAATATTTGTTAAGAATTTTTGTGTCCATAGTCGTAAAGGATATTGGTCTGTAATTTTTTTTCTTGTAGTGTCCTTTACTAGTTTTGTTATTTCGGTTATGATAGCTTCATAGAATGGTTGGGAAGTATTTCCTCCTCCTTTATTTTCCAAAAGAGCTAGTGTAAGATTGGTATTATTTCATCCTTAAATATTTGATATAATTCACCAATGAAGCCATCTGAGCCTGAAGGGTTTTTTTGTTGGGGAAATTTTAAATGTTTAGCAAGTGTAGGGCTATCCATGTTTACTATGTGTGTGTGTTTGAGAGAGAGAGAGAAAGAGAGAAAGAGAATTTTGGCATTTTCTGCCTTTCAAAGAATTTGTTCACTTCCTCTAAGTTGTCAAGTCTATTGACATAAGGTTGTCCATAATATTCCTCTATTATTCTTTTATTGTGTTTAGGACCTGAAATTACATCTCTTCTTTCATCCATAACAAAGGTAATTTGTGTTTTCTCTCTTTTCACTTTAGTTGACATAGCTAGCAGCTTTACTGATTTTATCGATCTTTTCAAATAACGAACTATTATTTAACTGATTTTCTATATTGTCTGTTCATTGTCTATTTCACTGATTTCTGTTCTTATCTTTATATTTCGTTCTTTCTATTTGAGTTTCATTTGTTTTTCTTTTTCTAAATTCTTAAGGTGGATACTTAGATAATTGATTCTAGGCACTTCTCTGTTAATATAAACATTTAAAGCTATAAATTTCCCTTAAAGCACAACTTTTGCTTCATTCCACAAATTTCAAAATGTTCTCTTTTAATTCTCGTTCAAAATAGTTTCTTATTTCCCTTGTGATTTCCTTTTGATCTATGGGTTATTTAGAAGTGTGTTGCTTTTAAAAATTTGATGATTTTCTTCTTACCTTATTATTATGGATTTCTAATTTAATTCTGTAGTGGCCAGAGAATATACTCTGTATGATTTCAATCCTTTTTAATTGATTAAGACTTGTTTTGCTGAATTTTCATCTACACTTAAAAAGAATGCATATTCTCTGGTACTGTGTTCTATAAATGTCAGTTAGGTTAACTTGGTTTATGATGTTGTTCAGATCTTCTATATCCTTATTGAATTTCTAGTTTTTTATCAGTTACCCAGAAAGGAAGGTTAAATCTCCAACCCTATCTGTTGACATGTCTATTTCTCTCTTAAGTTCTCTCAATTTTTGCTTCACTGCATTTTGAGTCTCTGTTATTTGGTGCATTAATATTTAGAACCACTAGTCTTCCCGAAGAACCCACTCTTATCATTATGAAGAAATTCTCTTTCTCTAGTAATATTTCATGTCTTCTATATTTTCCCACATACTGATGATTTCTGGCACTCTTCATTCCTTCATGTAGATATGCTTCCACCTGATATCATTCATTTTCAGTTCAAAGAACTCCCTTTAACATTTCTAGTTGTTCAAATCTGCTGGTGATAAATTCTGTCAGCTTTGGTTTGTATGAAGTGTCTTCACTTTTCCTTTATTTTTAAGGGGTGATTTTGCTGGCTATAGAATTCTAGATTGACAGGGTTTATTTTCTTTCAGCATTTCAAAGATGTCATTGTCTTTTGACTTGGCTTGTTTCTGTTGATAACTCAGTAGTTTTTCTTTAATCTTTATTACCCTCTATATAATTGTGTCTTTTTGTCTGACTAAGATTTTCCTTTTTAATTTTGCTTTTTAACCATCTGAATATGATAAACCCTGGTTTATCTTTCTGTTTATCTGTGGTTTTCTTTCTATTTATCCTGCTTGAGTTCCATTGTGCCTCTTGAATCTGTGGGTCTATAGTTTTCATTGAGTTTCAAACTTTTCTGCCACTATTTCTTCAAATATGTTTCTGCCCAAACTCTCCGTCTTCTCCAACAGCACATATGTGAGACTGACTGATATTTCCCCACACCACCCTTAGGCTCTTTTTATTTATTTTCTGGTCTTTTTTTCTCTGTCTGCTTCAGCTGGATAGTTTCTTTCACCTTGTCTTCAAGTTTACTGATCTTTTCTCCTACAGTGTCCAAATGGCTATTAAGCCCATCTAGAGAATTTCACTTTGCAAATATTTTATCAACCCTGTAATTTTCACTTCATTCTTCTCTATAGTTTCATTTTTTCTGATGAAATTCTATTTTTTCTTCCCTCCATCCTCTACTTTAAATTCTTGACTGTAGTACAGTAGATGATATAGTATAGTATGATAATCATTTAAAATTCTTGTCGGCCAATACAACATAGGTTTATTTCTGTGTCTGTTTCCACTGATTTTTTTGTCTCTAGTTATGTGTCCCATTTCCTTCTTTGCAAGTCTAGTAATTTTTTATTGTGTTTCAAACTTTGTGTATACTATTTTGTTGAGTCTGGATATTGTTTTTCTTCAGAGAGTGGTGACTGGTTTTCTACCAAGCAGGTAATTTACTTGCAGATGAGCTCAATCAGGTTGAGGTTTGTTTTCAGTTTTTAGGGTGGATCTCGAGTGCCCTTTCACATCGGCTGGGCAGAACTCCACTGTCCCTGAGCTCCGAGTCTGCATTCGGCTCTCCATCACCCCGTTGTTCTCCACTGAGCCTGGCAGGGTCCCACCCTGTGCACGTACAGCTCAGTATTGTGCTAGGACTCAGTGGTGCCCCATGTGGAACCCTGGTCCATCTCTGCACAGCTTCTTTCTCCCCAGTATCCTGCCCTGCAATTCTGTCCAGCTCAGCAATGCTGAGCTCCAGTCCATCTCCTCTTCCCAGTGAGCTCCCTGTTTAGGTTCGACATCTCTGTGCCACAGTTGGGTGGGTGCCCCGAGGCATAAAGCCAGAATGTGGAGCTTGCCTTATGCGTTTTCCTTCTCTCAAGAGTCACAGCCCTGCATGGTCTGATGCTCTGTGCTTGAAAGCAGTTGCTCTGTACATACTCTGTCTAGTTTCACAGCTGCTCGTAGGGATGCGGTAAATCTGACACTCAACACTTCATCACAACTGACACTCCCTCCTTACTGTTTATCTTTTATATTTGAGCTTTTTAAACCTTGTGCATGTATTATCTTTATATTAATTTTTTAAATGCTGGTGTAAAAAGCTCCTAGTGTGGGTGGTGCTCAGCTTGCCTGTTGGCTTACAGACTCTGCTTGCCTGGTACAGCCATCCCTACAGGCTGCTTTGAACCCCTCCCCTCCCACTGGGGATTTGGGAGTTTGGAATGAGCTAACCCTTGGTTTGAATGCTGGCTTGGCCACTTACTAGTTCTGTGATCTTGGGTAAGCTACTTACTCTCTCTGATCTTGTTTCCTATTGGCAGAATAAAGAGGATAATGCCTCCCTCCTCAGGAAGCTTTGAGAATCAGATGGAATCACTCCTCTGAAGTGCCCATCTCAGTCCACGCCCTCATGGAGGTACTCAGTAAGTCTTGTTTCTTTCCTTTCATCTTCCCCACTCAGTGCATGGGTAATGGACTGTTTGGTCCAGAGCCTGGAACTTTGCCTTTCTCCCTTTGCAATTTTCATCTTGGGAGAGTGAATGCAGGCAACTGTCTGGGCAGTCAGGAGGCCAGTGGAGCCAAGCCCAGCAGGATGGCCCTGGGTGGATGGATGGAAGAATGGGTGGATGGATGGATGCGTGGATGGATGGTGGATGGATGGATGGATGGGTGGATGGATGGTAGGTGGGTGGATGGTGGGTGGATAGACGGTAGGTGGATGAATGAGTGGATGGTAGGTGGATGGATGGATGGATAAGTGGGTAGATGGATGGGTGGATGGATGCTGGGTGGATGGATGGGTGGATGGATGTGTGGATGGGTGGATGAATGGATGGGTGGATAGATGGGGGTGGGATGGATGCATGTTTGGGGGAACTAATGTTTATCCCATTTGCCTGTCTGTCTCCCTCTCAAGAGTCTTAGCTCTTTGAAGCAGGGCCATACCTCCTGTATCTCGTACATCTAGAGCTCTTGTCAAGGAATGAGTGTCCTACTTACATGTCTTTACCACCTGGAAGCTGAGGACACGGGTTTCGTCTGTGAGATTTCTCTCTGTACCCTCAAAGGTCTGCTACAGACCCTCCAATGACTCCCTAGAATAAAATCCCAGCTCCTTACCTTGCCCACAGCCCCAGCGGCCTCACCACCCCACTGGAACTCTCACACCTGTGTCCAGACACAGGGCCCTCCTTGCCATCCTGTGGACGTGCTAAACCCGGTTCTGCTTTGGAACAGTTGAGCAGACAGGCTTGTAAAGCTGGTTGTTTCAGATGGTGAACAGTCCTGCAAGCAAAACAAGACAGGGTACGGGGCAGGGTGGTAGCACTGGAGGGGCTCCCAGCAACATCAGCTCCAGGTTGGGCCCCTTCTTCTCTCTGGGGTGGGGGGCCTTTCCTGTGGGACCCAGCTCAGGACCCAGCAATGGAAGTGCCCAGAGTCCCAGGAGGAATGGGGGATGACGGGAGCAGGAGGGTGCTGCCAGCCATGTGATGAGGGGGCAGGAATGTGTGAGCATCCCGCTCATTCACCCATTCACTAGGCTTTATTTACCACCCGATATGTACCAGACACTTCTGGGCACCGAGGTAGAGATGTGAACAGATCAGACAAGTTGCTGCCTTCAGGAGCTCCCAGTCTTGTGGGGGAGATAGAGAATAGACAGAGGAACCCATAAGCGTGTGAAGTAGCGTGAGAGTGGGCAGGGCTGGGAAGGAAGCAGTGAGGCAATGGAGTGGAAGGACAGGTGGTCAGGGCCCTCTGAACAGAGAAAGAGCCAGCCATGCAATTATTGGTCAAGGGTGTCCTGGGCAGAGGAAACAGCATGTGCAAAGGCCCTGAGGCAGGAGGAAGGAACCACAGGAGGTGGCTGGAGCACAGGGCTGAGGGGAACGATAGGAGGTGAGAGAACTGATGAGGCCCAAAACTCCATGTGGTATGATGTGCCCAGTGTTTAAAATATGAAATAGGTTCCAAACTTGGAAAATTGGGGTATTTCACATCAAAAGCCAGATTCTCAGCTTCTCCTAAAATTTGGGATTGCTGGTGCCACCAGGCTCATTGCCTGGAGCTGAGAGGCACTGCCTCTCCCAGCGCCTGCCGCAGGCTGGGCAAGAGTCTCTCTCTGCCCTGGCTGGGCCCTGTGGGCCCCTCAGCCCTGTAGCGAGGGGTGGACCTGCACACCCAGGCCCCACACTTGCACTCCTGCTCCTCAGCACACCTGTGCCATGCCCTCCCCAGTCCCCACGGGACAGGACAGGGCCTCTGGCTGCTCCTGCACCCAGACCCTGTCTGGCTGCAGCCCGCCCTCTGAAAGGGCCGCTGCACCTGCCTTCTCACAGCTGCCGGTCCTCTTCCTTGTCTCAGCTCCCTGTGCCCCCGACAGCCTGGCACAGAGCAGGAGAGCAGGGGGAGTAGGGGCTCATCCCACCCTGCAGTTTGCCCCTCCCCACCCGGGAAAAGCCTGGCCTGCCTTCCCTGGTGGGATGCAGCCTCCTGGGCACCTCACCTGCCCCCCAGCGGCTTCCGAAGCCACCACGTCCTCTCATTTTGTGCTCGTGGCACTTTGGGGCCTGTGAGGGGCCGCACTGTGACAGGACCGAGAACCAGCAAGGAGGCCCATGCGCTGGAGCAGAGTGACGGCGAGGATGGACAGACAGCCTCAGGGAGGAGCCCCCTGGAAGGTTTGGTGAGGGGAGGATAGTCTGGCTGGGTGGAGAATGGAGTGAGGGGGACAGATGGAGTGGGGGTGGGGAGACGGGTCAGATTCTCAATTCCCTTTGGCATCAGCTGAGGGAGAGACCCCAGGTTTGTGGCCTGTGTGCCCCTCATTCTGTTCCCACCCAAAGTGTGTGGCTGAGACGGTCCTGTCTGCCCTCTTGAGCCCCTCTCAGACTCAGAGCCAAGCCCTCCGCACCCTGCCCACCTCCCTCAGAGACCCAGGAGTCCTAGTCCTCGGGCTGCATGCCAGGCCCCCAGGGCCGCCGTCCATGATGTGGGCACTCGACTGCACCGCCCGTGGCCGCAGGGGCAGCCTCGAACATCCTGCATCCCCCACGGCCCGAGGGCAAGTCATTAGGACGGAGCAGGGCTTTACAAACGTGGCTTAAAGTTAAGTACAGAAGAAAATCTCTGTAATTTCCCGCTGGGCAACGGGGATGTTGTCTGGTTCCTACAGGCCATAATTTTTGGGGAGAGAAACGTTTTTTTCCCCACAAATGATGGGAAGTCAGTGGTTACGGTTACGGCTGGCTGTTGACGTTGGGAAGCTGTTCTGATGCCCAGAATCCCACCTACCTCAGCTAAATGGTATCTTTATGAAATTAGCAGAACGCGGCTGCACCGAGGGGAGGCAAAAAAAAAAAAATGAACTTTCAAATTTTAAGTATAATTGGAAAACTGACCTTTGGAAAATATTTTCCCACCCCAGCCCCACTCTGGGGAAGAATGGACCCTTTATGCTGCGGGCGAGCGGCAACCTTGAGGAATTAGCTGGTCTCTGGAGGTGGAAGCAGAGTGGCGGGATGGGTTGTCAGGTCCTCTGGGCGTCCTCAGGTTACAGGCTCGCGGTCACTGGCCAAGGAGGGGCGGGGATGCAAGGCCGCCCAGGGCTGGGCACATGGAGGGGCAGCGGAGGACGGAGCTGGCCCAGAGATGTCGGTGGGTCCTGCAGAAAATGCCCTGATGGGGAGGCAGGAGCCTGCCACACTGGGCTGGGCATTGGGTGCCCACCTCCCAACCCTGCTGTCCACCGGCTCAGAACCCATCAGAGGACATGGGTTGGACAGTGTGGACGGGAGTGCCCTACATCTGGTTCTGGGCCAAGGGTGCTGAGGAGCCAACCAGGCCTACAGGTGGAGAGGACAGGAAGGGGCTGGTTGGGCTTCTGGGACATGCCATGCTCTGAGCCAGGTGCCAGGGGACGCGGGGTGACCACAAGGCCCAATTCCATCGAGCGACTCGGCAGGTGTCCCCTCAAGCCTTGAGTGCACAGTCAGTCCCCTCTGAGCTTCGGTCTCCTTGTCTATGAAATGGGGTGATAACAGAAGGAAGAAGGGGAGGTGGTCAATTCAGGGAGCCCTGATGTCCCCTGTGCTTAGGACACGCACTTGTGTCCCTGGGGCCGCCAGGCCCTGGCTGTGCAGCTCAGGCTCTATCCTCATTCCACCGCAACTGTCTCTGGGCGGATGCTTCCCACACGCCGAGGGCCTGAGGCCGCACAGGCCGGGCCAGGGCCACCAGGACTCCGACTCCCAGTGACCACTGTCCCTCTGCTCCCTAGCTGCGGACTCAGGCCCTGGCTCCTGGGGACTGTCTGTTTGTTCCGCCGTCAGCCCAGAGCCTGTGCAAAGTGACCGCTGGGCTGTCCCGGGGCCTCTGCGGGCCCCCTGGAGGGTGGAGGGCAGGCCGGCAGGGATCGCCTCAGACCCAGCCCCGGTGCTGCTGTGTTTCCAGGTCCTATAGCGATAAGTGGCTTGTTTGGGGATTTTCCCCTCCCGCATGCAAACGGGTGGTTCCATACCCCGTGGGGACCCCTGCACCTGGCCTGACCCCTCTCCGGAGTCAGTGTCCACGGCTTCGTTGTGCACGGGGTCTTCTGAGAGCTCTGCCTGTATAATCCTCTACATCTTCCCACAGCCTGCAAGGCAGGGATATGGTTAGTCCTGAGTTCCGACGAGCAACCCCACTGGGTGCCAACAGCGAGGAAGGAGCAGAGTGGAGTTGGGCCCAGCCACCTGGCTGCCATCTGTACCTTTAAGGTCAGTCCAGCTCTCAACTCCCCCAGGGGCTGGAATCTCCACTGAGAGCTATGGGGAGATGCTCTGAAATGGGGGGTGCAGCAGCAGCACCTTTGTGACTTCAGCTGGTTAGTTTGCAAGGCTCCTGGGGGTGGGCCGTGGGAAGCAGAGCAGTGGCCCTGCCCCACCCCTGAGAGTGTTCTAGTCTCCTTCCCCTCCCTATGGGGTGGCTGCCACCTCCCTCTCTCTGAGACTCTGCTCCCTTCCTCCCTGCGCCTGGGTGGGCCAGTCTCTCAGGTTCCCAGGTGGGTAGGACAGAGATAATGATGCTGGTCTACGCTGCCTCTGAGCTGTTCTAAGGGCTCGACACCCTTCCCCTTCCCTCCCACAGCCCCAACCAGGTGCTGTCATCACCCTGCTTACAGATGGGGAAACTGAGGCACACCCAGTGACATCTGAGGGCACGAGGCCACCTCCAGCCTCTGTCCAGCCCTGAAAGCCCTGGCCTAGGAAGCCTAAGAGAGGGACGCAGGGCAGATTTGTCACGTGCCTCCTCGGAAGACAGGAGAGCATTCGCTAATTACCACGCCAGCCATTTCCGTCATTGTCTCAAGAAAGGATTTTTTCAGCCCGACGCGAGCAGAGAAAAGCCAAAAGCACAGGCTCCGGGAGCAAAAACCAACGGGAATCAACCCCAGGGCCGCGGGGAGAGCCGGTCTGCGTCCGGGCCCCGCCCCGCCCCGCCCGGTCCCTAGAAAGGGAAACTGAGGCCGCGAGGCCCGCGCAGCAGGGGAGCGCGCTCCGTCCATGGGCCGCGCGGGAAAGCGCGCTCCGACCGCGCGCGTTTCCTTGACGCTAATTGCTTTAGTTTAAGGTAATATTCGTCACAGAAACACCAGCAGTAACCTTTGGTCTTGGCAAATTCTCCCCTCAATCACGTAACGTAAACAGCGATAAACGAGGGCTTTTTAAGGCTTTCTTCGTAATGCGTTGCACATGCATCTGTTACCGAATCTGCGGGCGCTCCCAGCCCTGAAACCTGAGCGCGCCGCGAGGTGAGCCGCCGGGCCGCGCGGCGGGGTCAGGGCTCCCGGGAGACGGCCGGCCGGCCCCTCCTCCTCCTCCCGCCCTGCCTCCCTCCTCCTCCTCCTCCTCCCGCTCCGCCTTCCTCCTCCTCCTCCTGCCCCGTCCCGCCCCGCCCCTCCCCTCCCCGTCGTTCCTCCTCCCAGGCAGGCGGGAAGGTGGGGAGTGTCTCCAGTTAGTCGGTTTCTCTCTCTCCCCCTTTCTTTTATTCTGTCTCTCTGTGTCTCTCTCCCTCCCTTCTCCCTCTGACCTCGGTTTCTTTCTCAAGTTCTCACTCTTTTCGTCTCTCTCCATCTCTCCATCTCTCTCCTTCTGTCTCCGTCTCTCTCCGTCTCTCTTCATCTCTTTCCATCTCTCTCCATCTCTCTCCTTCTCTCCATCTCTCTCCTTCTCTCCGTCTCTTTCCTTCTCTCTCCGTCTCTCTCCGTCTGTCTCCTTCTCTCTCCATCTCTCTCCATCTCTCTCCTCTCTCTGTCTTTCTTCGTCTCTCTCTCTGCCTCTATCTCTCAGTCTCTCTGTTTCCTTCCTTGTCTGATTCTTTCTCTCATTGTCTCTTTCTCTTTCTGTCTGATTCTCTCTCTTTCTGTCACTCTCATTGTCTCCTCAATGCCTGTCTCTCTCCCCATGTCCCTCTCTCTCCTTATCTGTCTGAAGCTGACTTCTGATCTCTCTTCCCCTTGTCTGTCTCCCTGTCTCCCCATATCTCACCCTTCAATGCCTCGCCCTCCCTCACCATGACTCCCCCTACATGTGGCCTGTGAAGAGCCTGGCCCCACTGCCTCCCTTCTCAGCCCTAGAGGCTCAGAGGGGGCTTGGACACAGCCCCCTGGCCTGGAGGGAGGCAGGATTACAGTAGTGGAGGATGAACAAAGTATATCGGGGAGATAAGTAGGACCACTGTCTTTGATGGAGGTGGAGAAATCAGGGCCAGCTGCATGGAGGTGGCAACATCTGAGCAGAGTCCAGAAGGAGAAATAGGAAGTGGCCGCACAGAGACAGTAGGAGCAGAGGGACAGTGGAGCAAAGGCACAGAGGGAATCGGGGGAGGCCGGTGGATTGGGATGGCTGCTGGGGGCAGGACGGGGCAGGGGGCGCAGTGGGCAGCCATGGAAGGTGGAACGTGAGGAACAGGGCTGCATCATGGGCAGAGAGGCTGTGCAAGGGCCGTGGGGAAGGGCAGGACATGGGAGGGAGGGTCAGTCCAGGCTGTAGGATCTGGGGCAGCCCTGTCACTGGGTGGGAAGGGCAGGACAGATGGCTGGGGTTCCGGGGGCCTGGAGGAGAGAGGTGGCCGGGGTAGGGGCCACTGTAGATCTGGGAACCAGGGCACAGCCTGGCCACACTGCCGTATGCCCTCCCACAAAGGCCTTCCGTTTCCAGGCCTCGTTTCTCTCTCCACCTTGCGGTGCTTGTGTGCAACAACTGGGAGGGCTCAGGGGCCCTGTGGACAGGAACGCACCCTGGCATTTGGCCTAGGCACCCCGTCATGCCCCCCAGGCACACGCTGTCCCCCTGCAGTCACGTGACAGTCAGAGCCTGGTCCAGTACCCATTTCAAGGCGCAGAAGCTGAGGCACACAGAGGTTTACCAACCGGCCCAGGGCTGCACTGCCAGGAGGCCCAGGGCCAGGACTTCAGCCTCGCCCAGGAGCCCATACCCTGCACTGCAGCCCCGTGAGCGTGGTCCTGGCAGGGCAGACCCTAGACGTGGGGTCTGCCCTTCTTTCCCAGCCTCGACACTTCCAGGCCTCATGGCAAACAGGTGAGTGGGGGCAGAGCTGGACCCCAGCCGATCACCCCACCCCAGCACCCGGCTTTCCTCCCACATGGTCCCCGCAGCAGCCCACCCACTGGGGGACAGCCAGGCCCCCGCCTGCCCCCTGGGAGAGAGCACTGTGGACGGAGCAGACGTGTCCGGAGGCAGGAGGGGCAGGGAGGAGAGGAGCCATTGGTGCGATCAGGAACCTGCCCTGGTCCCGTTGAGCCTGGGTCTCACTGGCCCCCAGAGTGGACGTCCAGAGCTCCCGCAGGGACCATCAGCCTGGACCTGGTCCAAGCAGTGAACTTTCAATACCTCCTTTCCTTCGTTCACTCAAAGATGTTTGACATTTAAAAATCGCTAAAGATAATACTCATTTGTGCTTTAAAAAAAACTAAGTGACTCAGAATTAAAGGCTTCAGCTCCCCCTGGGCATGTGGGGATGGAATTCTGTCTCCACAGATGCGGGCCCGCTGGTCCCCAGGGCCCTGACACCCACAAGGAGCCCTTGGCCAGATCGGCACCAGGAGGGCGTCAGGGAGGGCACCGGGCACCGAGCGGGGCTGCGGGATTGCACTAACGGTCCATCATCTGCCCAAACCTGCCCCTCCAGGCCGTCAGCCGTGGGGTCCCGCCACTCTTCCTCCACCTGCCAGCCCCCTCTGTCTTCGGCCCCTGCGTCAACACCTTCGTCCACTCCTCAGCCCACTCCCCAGGCCGAGCCCAAGTCTGATGTCCTCCACAGCTCAAGCCTCCTGGGCCTGTCCATCCCTCAGAGAGAAGCTGGTCCCCAGCGGTCCTCAGGCCCCTCCCACCTTGACCTGTGAGGCGCAACCTCACCTCCCTGGGGCTGTCCCCAAAGGTCAACCTCTCGGGGGCCCTGCTTTGTTTCCTTCAGAGCCCCCTGTCCTCCTCACCTCTCAGGTCCCTCTCAGACCCCTGCCTGGACGTGGCTCCCGAGGGTGTGATCTTGCCGCATGGGGCTCAGCTGGTGTCTGCGGAAGGAGTGAGCCCGTTCCCACACCGACTCCCTGACCTTGGGCCCAGGCTGCCCACGCAGAGGGGCCAGCAAGAGCAGGCCGGGATGCACAGGGGAGCGGGGCTGGGGAGGGCCCAGGAAGGGGTCACGGTGGGGTGCGAGGGGTCTGGCGGTGTGTGGGTGGGCAGGCTGGCCAGGCTGTAGACCTGTTCCATCCAGAAGCGGGAGCCCCAGCTGTGGGCAGAGGGGTGGCCCCAACTGTGCTTTCACCTGGGGCCTTCCCATGGGCACCTCTGTCCCCCCCAACTCGGTGCTCTGTCCCCTTAGGGGAGCCACAGCCCACTTGCTGGGCTCTGGAATTGTCCGGCCCCAGGCGGCTCCAGGAAGGGAGCCAGAAGGCCTCAGCAGGCTTTGTGCTACTCAAATGTCAAGCAAATTGAAAATTGAGGCAATTTAAGGTAAAAGGCTATTTTCCTCCAGCATTCCCTTTGGTGAGCCAGAGGCATACCTGAAAGTAGTTTCCTGAGGGCCCAGACCCAGGACCGCCCCCACTTGTTTCTTGTCTCTCCTCCTTCATCCTTCCATCCTCATCCCTGGAGTAACAGCAGAGCCTAGGGGCTGCCTCTCCTGGGGGCTCCCTGAACCCCCCCAGCATCCCACCCAGCCCCCAAAGCGCCTTTGTCCATGGGGAAGGTCTGCCGACACCCCTCCCTTCCAGAGCCCACTTCCCCAGGAGCATCTCCCCACCCTGGCCTCCACCCTCTGACTCCACCTGGATCCTGCATCCCCTTCCTCCACATGCAGGAGGGGTGTTTCCCCAATCCCCAAACCAAGGCTGAGCCCACCGCTCATTCCTTCAAGGAATCTGTGACCCAGCGCTTGCTGCCCGTGTCCTGCAGACGGAACCTGCAGAGGACAGGCCATCCCTGAGCATCGGTCCTCACAGTGGCCTCGGCTTTCTCATCTGCCAGACGGTCATAAATTCCCCCGGACCTGTGGGGAGTCTCAGTGAGATGAGCTGATGGAATGCCTGGCACAGGTGTGTGCGATAGGTGTGGGTGGGGAAGACAATGGTGACAGTGAAGAGAGCGATCAGTGTGTGTGTGTACATGTGCATGCATGTTTGTGTGTCTATGGATGTATTGTGTACATGTGTGTATGTCTGTGTGTTTGTGAATGTGTGTGCATATATGATTGTGTGTGCATGCATTGTGTACGTGTATATGTGTGTGCATTCATGTGTGTGTGTACTTGTGTCTGTGTGTGGCTGGAAAGGGAAGCTGGGCTGGGCAGCATGTTGAGCTTTCAAGAGATCGAGGTGGGGAGACTCTCAAGAGACTGCGAGTTGCCCTCCGTGAGCCGTAGGATGGAGGTGATGAGCTCAGGGCAGGAGATCACCAGCTCGGGGTGGAGGGAGAACCCAGGTCTCAGGTGCAGCTGGACGGTGAGCAGTGAGGAGCTGAGGGCGGCTGAACTACAGTAGGGAAGCGGGAGTTTGCGGCTTCAGCCGGGCCTCGCGGAGCACGGCGGGCCCGAGGCCTGGTGTGTTCCTTTCCTGTCGCTGCTCTAACAGACCACCACAAACTGAGCAGCCGAAACAACACGAAGTCGTTCTCTCACTGTCATGAAGGCCAGATGTTCAGAAGTCCAGGGTGGGTGGGGCTCAGCTGGGTCCTCTGCCCAGGGTCCCCAAGGCTGAAGCCATGACGCCAGGCAGCCTGCACCCCTTTCTGGAGCCACTGAGGATGAGTCTGTTCCACACTCATGCAGGTTGATGGCTGAATGCCGTTCCTCGTCCCATAGCACTGAAGTCTCGTTTCCTCACTGGCCGTCAGTTTGACCCAGTAGAGAAGGCCTGGTCCAGCTGGTGGAGGGGAGGAAGGACTCACCAAGAAGGGGCAGGACCTGGCTAATGTGCTCCATCACTGAGTGGGAGAACACGCCTGGGGGATCTCAAGGACGCTGCACCGAGGGGCCGGGGCGCAGAAAAGACGTCAGTAGGGGGAGAGTTTGTTCCTGTAAGGGCACTCTCCTATGACTCAGGATTTACCCCTCTTTTATGGACTGGATTCAAAATTCATATGTTGAAGCCGTGCCCCCCAATGTGGTGGTGTTTGGAGGTGGGGCCTTCAGGAGGCAATTAGTCCTAGCTGAGGTCATTGACGGGGGGACCCTCATGACTGCATTAGTGCCCTTATAAGAAGAGGAAGAGACGTGAGACCACACGCACGGACCAAGGGAAGGCTCCATGAGCACGTAGGGTGAAGGCGGCCATCTGCAAGCCGGGAAGCAGGTTCTCACTAGACGCGGAATCTGCCAGCACCTTGATCCTGGCCGTCCCAGCCTCCAGAACTGTGAGAAATGAGTCTCCGTTGTTTAAGGCTCCAGCCTGTGGTGTTTTGTTATAGCAACCAGAGCTGACGAAGACATCCCCAGACGGGACACCGGAACTGGTCTTAATACACTATTGGGATTGCTCCTGAAAGCTTGGGAGCAGTGATGGCCTACATTCAGTGGCATGGAGATGCTAGAACTGCTTTGGCAGAGAGATGCGGGTGGGCGAAGCGCTCTGAGAAGTCGGCGTGTGAGCCCAGGTCTCCACTAAGTGCTGAGAACCCTCCAGCTGACCATGTTCCCCAGGGAGGATACAGAGACCCATTCCTCACTGGAGCCGTGAAGATGAGGAACTTCTGTGAATCTAGACGCTGCTGGGACACAGGGCTCCCCAGCGCCAAGGAGGACCATGGCAATGGCTACTAGATCATTGTGCTCCCAGGGGCAAGAAAGAGGAGAAGCCAACAGGGGTAGGACTTGATCTATAACTAAAAAAGGTTAAGAATGCAAGAGTCGAGTGACATCAGCAAAATGGTGTGGGTGACCTCCGAACCTCCATCCCTCCACAGAAACATCGAAAAACAGGCAAAAGCTCTGTAAAGTGCAAGTCAGAACTCTGGGAAACTGTCAAAGGTTTACAGCAACCAAAGAAACAAGGAATCAAGAAAAAGCCAACTTGAAAATGGTAGGAAAGCATTGTGGCATTTTTACTTGCCCTTGGCCCACCCCCTCCCTGGCACAGCGATAGTCTTCAAGTGGCAGCAGCTCCAATTCCCAGTGTGAGATCCTGGTCTCTGGTTCTGGGAGAGAAGAAAAGACTTTATGTGAAAACTACTGTATATGTCTGTTCTAACCTTTCTGGGGCCACCTGAAGGACTGATGCAAGGCATTCATCTCTGTTTCACGTAACTCAGCCCTCAGGCCAGAAAACTGGTGAGCATTGCTCAAAAATGCTGCAAGGCAAACCAACAACCCTCAGATGGCTCAGGCAAAAGACTGTGGTTGAGATGTAGACTGCCTATGGCCTTAGAGGGAAACCTGGGGGATTCTCAACTCTTTGGGAAATTAGGCCATTCAAAAGCACCAAGAATACAGAGGACTGGAGAAAGCCGCACACATGCCCAGGACAAGACGTGCCTAGACGGGACATAAGAAGGCCGAAGCTCTCATGCTGGGCTGACCCTGAGGCTCAGTACAGGCCCGCCTAAGTGTCAGAGTGCCCAGTGCAGAGACGACCTGCAAAGTCTGGGAGAGGAGTTTGGTTTTGTTGTTTATGGTTTGTTTTTTCTTTTCTTTAAGTTCCGGGCATACAAGGAAATCTATGTCAAAATATTAGCTGAACCTGAGGTAAAGGAACAAAGAGTTCAGTAACCACACGTAACAAGGGTTAAAGTCTTTGCAACAGCACTTTGGGAAAGTCCCTAAATAAATATTCTACTAAAGCTACATCCTTCAACAGTCAAAGCAAAACAAAATAGCAAATGCTGGGGAAGAGGAAGAATCTGACCCTCAAAGCTACCACGTTATTATATTCAAATGCCCAGTTTTCAACCCAAAAGTCACAAGGCATACAAAAAAAAGAAAGAAAGTGTTACCTACTCAAAAAGATAAATAAATTGACAAAAATTGTCCCTTGAGGAAGCCCAGACATCACACTTACTAGGTGACGAAGACTTTAAACATGGACAAAGAGCTAAAGGAAATCAGAAAATGATTTATGGACAAAATGTGAATTTCAGTAAAGACATAGAAGTTATAGGAAGAAACCAAACAAAAGTTCTGGAGCTGAAAAGCACAATAATTAAAATAAAAAATTTACTAAAATAAAAATTTACTAAAGGGGCTAAACAGCAGATTTCAGTAGGCAAAAGAAAGAATTATCAAACTGGTAGATAGGCCAATTGAAATTATTGAATCAGAAGAGCAGACAGGAAAAAAACAATGAAGAAAATTGAATAGAGCCTAAAGAACCTGTGGGATACATCAAGTGGACCAACACACGCATAATGGGAGACTCAGGGCAGGAGAGAGAGAAAAATTATCTGAAGAAATAATGGCCAAAAATTTCACAAATTTGATGAATCTGCAAATCCAAGAAGCTCTGCAAACTCCAGAAGGGATAAACTCAAGGAGACCCACACTGAAACACATCATAGTCAAAGTGTTGAAAGACAAAGAGAGAATCTTGAAAGCTCCAAGAGGGAAGTGACTCATTATGGACAAGGAATCTTTGATAATGTTAACAGCTGATTTCTCCTCAGAAACCTTGGGATCCAGGAGGCAATCTGATAAGATTTAAAGTGCTGAAAGAAAAAAACCTGTCAACTAAGAATTCTATATCTGGTAAACTTGTTTTCTAAAAATGAAAGGGGAAGTAAGACATTCCAGATAACCAAAAGTCAAGGGAATGTATTACCACCAAGCCATGCCTACAGGAAATGCTAAGTGGAGTTCTTCAGGTTGAAATGAAAAGACAATAGATAGTAACTAAAAGACATATAAAGAAATAAAGGTATCAATAAAGGTAAACACGGGTGATACAAACATCAGTGTTACTGAATTTTGGTTTCTAACTCCATCCACTTTTTATTTCCTACTTGATTTAAAAGGCAACTGCATAAAAAATAATTATAAATCTATGTTATTTGACACAGCAATGTATAAAGATGCAATTTGTGATGACAATAATATAAAGAAGGCAAAGCTATATAGAACAAAGTTTTTGTATACTATTGATGTTGAGTTGATATCAATTGAAACTAGATTGATGTAAATTTAGGATATTAAATGTAACTGCCATGGTAACCACAAAGAAAATATTTAAAGAATATGCACAAAAGAAAATGAGAAGGGGATCAAAATGGTTCACTACAAAAAATCAACTAAACACAAAAGAAGGCAGTATTGAGGAAAGAGGGCACAAGAAAGTTCAGATGTAGAGAAAACAAATAGAAAAATGACAGAAATAACACTTTCCTTATCAGTAGTCCTTTCTTTGAAATGTGAGTGGGTTAAACTCCCCAATCAAAGTTCAGCGATTGGCAGAATTGATTTTTTTTAAAAAAGAAACAAAAACATACCACTATATGCTGTCTACAAGAGACTCACTTTAGGTCCAAAGACACAAGTAGCCTGAAAGTGAAAGGATGGAAAAATATATTCCAGGCAAATGAAGAACCACAGGCAGTGGGAGTGACAATATCACTATCAGACTAGACTTTAAGTCAAAAATTGCTGAAAGAGAGTAAATGGTCATTATATATAGGAATCAGTTCATCAGGAGATAATAACACCTATAAACACATGCAAGCGGAACAAAAGAGCCCAAGAGATGACTTAATCAAAATGGTGGCATACATCGTTCCTAACTTCAGTCCCCCTCACAAGAAGACCATCTACCAACCATCCATAGACAACACACCATTGTGAAAATCCCAGAAACCAAGAGTGGGGCTGAAGCAACCCCATAGACCACAGAGACTGGGATGAACCACATTAGACTGATAGGAAGAGTGGCTACACTTTGATGGCATCACCCACCCACCCCCAGGCCAGCACAGTGCCACACTGAGAGGGATCCGCTGGGCTATGGTTTCTCCAGTGGGATAAAAGAGCCCAAGGAGGGCATCCAACTTCCTCAGTGTTGCAGGACACCTCCTTGGAGGTTCACTGGGGTCTCATCTCATGGGGATCACCGGGGGAATTTGCAGAGTTCAACCACTGGGGTGTAGACAGAGATAGAGAAAGTGGCAGAGCTTACAGCAACCAGCACTCAGATCTTGGTGGACCACATTCCTGCTTGCAGGAGTGCCCGAGCAGAAATCCCAGCCAGCAGCTCTGCCCATCTGCAGAGTCAAACTCGTGGCCCTATTTGATCAGGGAGCGTAGTTGGCAACTCTGGCTGATTTGAGGCCCCAGCCAATGGGCCATATTGGCCATAGAGCCCATTCTACGGCCCCACCTGAGCAAAGAAGCAAGTTCAAATCCTCACCCAGCTACTCAGCATACCCTCCAGTGCCACCTGATCAGGAAGCCTGGCCAATATCCTGGGCAGCCACGGAGCCCATCCTATAGCCCTCCTCAAGGAGGGAGCCAAGCCAGCATCCCTGCCCAACTGTGAAGCATAGCCTCTGGCCACGCCTAATCAGAGGGCGTGAACAGTGACCATGGGCAGCCGTGAGCCCGGGCAGCCGTGAGCCCAGGCTGCAGCACCACCCTGCCTCAAAGTCAAGCCTACAGTCCCGCCTCACAGCAGAGCCCAGCATAGTGCCATTCCTGGTTACAGAACACAGTTTGCTGCCTCGCCCAGGCAGGGAGCCCAGCCAGTGACCCCACCCCATTTCAGAGTATAGCCTGAGGCCCCACCCAACCACAGAGCCCAGGCAGTGACCCTGCCTGGGTGTGGAGGACAGTCTTCAGCCCCATGCAACTGGAGGGTACAGCTGGAGACTCTGCCCAACCAGGGAGCCCCGCCAGAAACATTGTCTGGCAATGTAGAGTGTAACCAGCAGACTCCCCAGTCATAGCCCAGCCCGTGGCCTTACACAGCTTTGGGACAGAGCACAGCCTGAGGCCACCCAACTGCAAAGATCCTGCCTGTGCCCTGCCTGAACACACAGTCCAGCCAGTGGTGCCATCTGGTCAGGGAGCAGAGCCTGAGGCTCCACCCAGCCAGGAGTGATTGTGAAGTCCAGCCTGCTGCCCTGCCAAATTGTGGAGTCCAACCAGTTGCACCACCAAGCCAGAGTGGTTTGACATATTCAAGATATTGAAAGAAAAAAACCTGTGAACCAAGAATACTATACCTGGCAAAGCTGTCCTTCAGAAATGAAGGAGAGAGAGAAACTTTACCCTTACAAACAAAAGCTGAGAGAGTTCATCACCACCTGACCTTCCTCACAAGAAAAACTAAAGGGCATCCTTCAAGTTGAAATGAAAGGATGCCAGTTAACATCTAGAAACATATAGGTGTGTAAAACTCACTGGAAAAGTTAAATATATAGTCAAAGTCAGATCCTCTAATACTGTAATGGTGGTGCATAAATCACATACGACTCTAGAATAAAAGTTAAAAAGCAAAGGTATTTAAAAAAAGCTATAACTACAATAACTTGTTATTGCATACATAATATAATGATATTACTATAATATAAAATATAATATAATATAAAATGATGTAAATTTTAACATCAATAACCTAAAATGTGAGGGGAGGGAGAAGTAAAAGTAAGGTTTCGTCATGCTATTGAAGTTAAGTTGCTGTCAGCTTAAAAGATGATGTTGTAACTATAAGCTACTATATGTAAACCTCATAGGAGCCACAAAAGAAAAGCCTGTGGCAGATACACAAAAGATTCTGATAAAGTTGTCCAGCCCATCGATAATTCCTTTAAGTGTAAATGGATTAAATTTTCCAATCAAAAGCCATAGGACAGCTGAATGGATTAAAAAACAACAACAAGATCCACGGGTATGCTCCCTACAAGAGACTCACTTTAGCTTTAAGGACACACACAGGCTGAGAGTGAAGAGATAGAAAAAGATATTTCCAACAAATGGTCATGAAAAGCAAGCAGAGCTGGCTGTGCTTATTTCAGATGAACTAGACCTTAAGCTAGAGGTGCCCTAAGAGACCAAGAAAGTCATCATATAATCAAAGAGGTCAATTCCTCAGGATAGAATAGCTATAAATATTTATGCACCCAGCTCAGAGCACCTAAGCATACAGAGCAAGTACTCATAGAGCTAAACAGAAACATAAACAGCAATGCAACAACATTTGGGGGCTTGAATACCTCACTCTCAACAATAGATGGATCACCCAGACAGAAAGTCAATAACAAACAGTGAATCTGATGGGCCAACCCTGGTGGCCTAGTGGTTAAGTTTGGCACGCTCTGCTTCGGCAGCCTGGGTTCAGTTCCCAGGCACAGACCTACACCACTCGTCTGTCAGCGGCCATGCTGTGGTGGTGGCTCACATACGACACGAGGAAGATTGGCAAATTAGCACCCCCTCTTCCCGACAACCATCAATCTACTCTCTGTTTCTATGAGTTTAGGTTTTTAAGATTATATTTTTTTTCCTTTTTCTCCCCAAAGCCCCCCGGTACATAGTTGTATATTTTAGTTGTGGGTCCTGCTAGTTGTGGCATGTGGGACGCTGCCTCAGCGTGGTTTGATGAGCAGTGCCATGTCCGTGCCCAGGATTCGAACCAACGAAACACTGGACCGCCTGCAGCGGAGTGCGTAAACTTAACCAATCAGCCACGGGGCCAGCCCCAGAGTTTAGGTTTTTAAAATTCCACATATAAGTGAGATCCTACAGTATTTGTCTTTCTTTATTTGACTTATTTCACTTAGCATAATGCCCTCAAGGTCATCCATGTTGCTGCAAATTGCAGGATTTCCTTCTATTTTATGGCTGAATAATATCCCATTATATCAATCACACTTTCTTTATCCATTTTTCTGTCGGTGGACAGTTAGGTTGTTTCCATGTCTCAGGTATTGTAAATGCTGCAATGAACGTGGGAAGTCAAATACCTCTTCAATATAGTGATTTCATTTCCTTTGGGTATATATCCAGAAATGGAATCACTGGATCATATGCTAGTTCTAGTTTTAATTTTCTGAGGCACCTCCATGCTGTTTCCATAGTGGCTGTACCAATTTACATTCCACCAACAGTGTACAGACTTTCCTTTTCTCCACATCATCGCCAGCACTTGTTATTTCTTGTCTGTTTGATGATAGCCATTCTAACAGGTGTGAGGTGATATCTCATTGTGGTTTCTATTTGCATTTCCCTAATTAGTGACATTGCGCATTTTTTCATGTACCTCCTGGCCATTTGTATGTCTTCTTTGGAAAAAATGTCTACTCAGGTCCTTTGTCCATTTTTTAATTGGATTATTCGTTTGTTTCTTTGTTTGATTTTTGCTATTGAATTGTATGAGTTCTTTATACATTTTGGATATCAACCCCTTATCAGATATATGGTTTGCAAATGTTTTCTCACATTCCATAGGCTGCTTTTTCATTTTGTTGATCATTTCTTCTGCTGTGCAGAAGCATTTCAGTTTGATGGAGTCCCACTAGTTCATTTCTGTTTTTGTTGCTTATGCTCTTGATATCATACCCAAAAAATCACTGCAAAGATGAATGTCAGGGAGCTCTTCCCACATATTTTCTTCTAGGATTTTTACAGTTTCAGATCTTGTACTTATGCCTTGAATCCACTTTGAGTTACATTTTTTTAGTGGTGTAAGATAGGGGTCCAATTTCACTCTTTTGCATGGAGATATTCAGTTTATTGAAGACGCTATCTTTTCCCCATTGAGTATTTTTGGCTCCCTTGTCAAATATTAGTTGAGCATATATGCAAGGGTGTATTTCTGGGATGTTGCTTCTGTTCCATTGGTCTATGTGTCTATTTTTATGCTAGTCATATACTGTTTTGATTACTATAGCTTTGTAGTATAGTTTGAAATCAGGAAGTGTGATGCCTGCAGCTTCGTTCTTCTTAAGATTGCTTTGGCTAATCAAGGTCTTTTGTGGTTCCATATGGATTTTAGGATTGTTTTTTCCATTTCTTTAAACAATCCCATTGGAAGCTTGATAGAGATTGCATTGAATCTATAGGTGGATTTGGGTAGTATGGACATTTTAACAAAATTAATTCTTCTGATACACGAATACGGTATAGCTTTCCACTTATTTGTGTCCTCCTCAGTTTCTTTCATCAGTGTCTTCTAGTTTTCAGTGCACAGATTTTTCACTTTCTTGTTTAAATTTTTTCCAAAGTATTTTATTGTTTTTGATGCTGTTGTGAATGGGATTGTTTTCTATATTTCTTTTTCAGATATTTTACTGTGAGTGTATAGAAATGCAACTCATTTTGTGTGTTGATATTGTCTTCTGCAACTTTACTGAGTTTATTTATTAGATCTAACAGGTTTTTTTGGTGGAGTCTTTAGGGTTTTCAACATATAAGATCATGTCATCTGCAAACAAATGCAATTTTACTTCTTCCTTTCTGATTTGGGTGACTTTTTTTCCCTTTTTCTTCCAGGACTACGCAGGATTTCCAGTACTGTGTTGAATAGGAGAGGTGAGAGTGGGCACACTTGTCTTATTCCTGATCTTAGAGGAAGAGCTTTTAACCTTTCACTGTTGAGTATAATGTTATCTGTGGGCTTGTCATATATGGCCTTTATTATGTTGAGGTAAACTCCTTCGTACACAATTTGTTGAGAGTTTTTACCATGAAAGATGTTAAATTTTGTCAAACATTTTTTTCTGGATCTGTTAAGATGATTGTGTGATTTTTATTATTCATTCTATTAATGTGATGTGTCACATTTATTGATTTGCATATGTTTAACCATCCTTGCCTCCCAGGGACTAATCCTAGTAAATTTTCGTGATCTTGGATTTAGCAATGGATTCCTAGATATGACACCAAAAACATGAGCAACACAGGAATAAATAGATAAGTTGGATATCAACAAAATTTAAAACTTTTGTGAATCAAAGAATATTAAGAAAGTGAAAAGGCAGCTTACAGAATGGGAGAAAATATTGCAAATCATATATCTGATAATGGTTTAATATCCAGAATATATAAAGAACCTCTACAACTCAACAACAAAAAAGACTAACAACTCAATTAAATGATGGGCAAAAGACTCTTATCCAAGAAGATACTAAAATAGCCAATAAGTACATGAAAAGATGTTCAACATCATTAGACATTAGGGAAATGTAAATTAACCAAAACCACAATGAGATACCACTCCACACATACTAGGATGGCTATAACTGGAAAACACAGAAAATTACAAGTGTTGGCAAAGATGTGGAGACATTGAAACCCTTGTTCATTGCTAGCAGTAGTGTAAAATGGTGCAGCCACTGTGGAAAACAGGTTCGTGGTTCCTCAAAAAACTAAACATAGAATTACCATATGACCCAGAAATTCCACTCTTAGGTATATACGCAAAAAAACTGAAAACAAGGACTTGAACAGATATTTGTATGCTAACATTCGTTGCAACATTATTCACAATAGCCAAAAAGTGGAAACAATGCAAATATTCACCAACACATGGATGTATAAACAAAATATGACATATCCATATGATAGAATACTATTTACCTTAAAAAGGAATAAATTCTGACACATGCTACTACATGGATGGACCTGGAAAACATTATGCTAAGTGAAATAAGCCAGATACAGAAAGACAAATATTGAATGATTCCACATGTATGAAATATCTAGAATCGGCAAATTCATAGAGACAGAAAGTAGATTAGAGTTCACCAGGGGCCAGGGGAGCAGGGTGGAGAGTCAGTGTTTAATGGGGACAGAGTTTCTGTTTGGTACGTGAAGGAGTTTTGGAAATAGATAGTGGTAATAGTTGTGCAACATTGTGAATGTAATTAATGCCACAGAATTGTTTGCTTAAAATGGTTAAAGTGGCAAATTTTAAGTTATATCTATTTTGCCACAATTTTCAAAAAATTAGTAATGTGTCATTGAACTGTACACTTTGGGTGAGTTGAGTGAGTTCTATCTCAATAGAGATGTTATATGTATAGACACATACACATATAAACATACAGTCTTTCCAATGGTAATACTCATTAGAAAGAAAAGCAAAGCTGGGAAAGGGAGTTAAAACTTCTATGAAGAGATGACACATGAGCAGAGACCTGGAGGGGTGAGGGAGTGGCCATGAGGGGCCTAGGAGAACAGGCAGAAGAATAGCCAGTGCAAAGTCCCAGAGGCAGGCGGGTTCTTGGCACATCAGAGAGGAGCTGGAGCACAGGGAGCTGTGTGGGGAGCAGGGTGGGAGATGAGGCCAGAAGTGGATTGTGCAGGGCCTCTTAAGGGAGAGACGAGGCTTCAGGAGGGCTCGTCCAGGAGGGCTCGTCACAGTCCAGGAGAGCTGTGATCTGGTTATGGTTGCTGGGTGCAGAGGAGACACAGGAAGCAAGGGGCAGAGGGAGGGAGGCCAGTGCAGAGGCTGCTGCCATAGCAAGAGGCCGTGGCAGCACAGGACAGGGCGATGGTGGTGGTGAAGTCATGTTACCTGTGCAATGCATGATTCCAACGATATGACGTTCTGGAAAAGGCAAAGCTGTAAAGATGATGGAAAGAACAGTGGTTGCCAGAGAGTCAGGCGAGGCGTGACTGGGGCGCAGGGCATTTGTAGGTCAGCGAAATGATTCTGTATGATTCTGTGACGGTGGATGCAGGACGGTATGCATTTGTCACACCCATAGTACTTTACAGTACAGAGAGTGAAACTTAACGTGAAAAAATTTTTAAAAATCATTTAGGATGTCAGGGATCCCAGGATGAAATGCAGACTTGACAAGAAAATTGAACTGTATTACAAATGTATGAAATAGCCTCAGTGAGGAGAGTTGGGGAGAGGTGCTGACCCAAGTAACTGGAAATGAGTGGAGTCTATAGGACGTAAGACAAAGGAACCGCACACGAGCACTGCGTTCTGGTTGATGCGGTTGTTTCCCCCTGAGGCCTGGTTAGCATTCTGATACTGCTGTACCTGCAATTGAAATGTGTGAAGTGAATGTGTGGTGGCTGGGGAGCCAGGTGTCTCACTGGTGGGTGAGAGGTGATGGATAAGCAAGGGGAGGCAGCTATGACAAGCCTCACGGGGACGGATTTGAGTGGGAACCATCAGTGTGAACTCACATTTCACTTAGTATAGATACAAATGTTTCCATCTAGAAATATTTATACACATATGTATATACGCAGGTTAGTATAAACACGAGTATTCCTTGCTCTGTTGGCTGAGAGAGCCTAAAAGAAATGACGCTCCAGCAGCAGTGAGCACACCCAGCACCCATGTCTTGGCTTCTAACACCTTTCTCCAGTAAAAGAACCAGGGCTCCTTGGAGAAACAGCTGATTCCAGGACCGAGGCAGGGAACACACAGGATGAGCCGGGAGCATCCTGAGGTGCCGGAAAGTAAGGAGGTACTCAAAACACACACACACGTGAATACGCACACACGTCGATGGAGGTATTCCACAGGTGCACAGGAGCCAACGGAAAGAGCTCCCAGTGGCGAAAGATGGACCAATTTGGGCAAGAGAATAAATAAAGTAGTACTGGGTTATAACCCAAAGTATAAAATAAATACCCAATGGATCGTATGCATACAAACAAACGACAGAGCAAATTAATAAATAGGGGAGAAGATACCAGTCTGCCACATAGAAGAATCCCAGATGATTTATGAAGATACCCCGCCCTCAAGGAGGGGCGTGACTCCCCACTCCCTGGGTGTGAGCAGCACAGGGTGACTTCCTTCCAAAGAGACGGACTTCACAGCAGAAAACTCTGACAAACGATGCCTCGGCCAGGGGATCAGCCGACATCAGTGGTGCGAAGGAATGTGGGTAGTGAGCACCGTCGTGATGACATGAGGAAACGGCACTCTCCCTCTGAGAAGGGTGTGTGGGTCCGCATCTGAGGCCTAGGCTTGGATCCAAAACACGGTGGGTTCCTCTTCTGTCGGCCAAGCCCAGGTCCCCAGGGTGGGCGCTGACCCCACCACTCAGTGGAAGGAGCTGGAAGTCTCCGGGTGCAAGATGTTTTCACAGTCAATCTAGCACGGGCTTGGCGAGTCTGGCCCACTGCACATTTTTATAAACAAAGTTTTATCAGGGCACAGCCACTCCTCTTTGTTTGCAGTCTCCTATGGGTGCTTTTATGGTGTAAAAAGCAGAGTTGGATAGTTGCAACAGAGACCACAACCCCGAAAGACTTTATAGAAGTTTGCTGGCCTCACTCTAGCACAGGAGTGGGGCGGAGTTGGGGTGGGGGAGGGGTATGGGTCGTGGGTACCTAAGGCACAGAGGCCCTTGGGATGCATCTAGAATGACCAAGGAGAGAGCTGAGCCAGGCCAGGGTCAGCTGGTACTGGGAACAGAATGCTGATTTGGGGTGAGAGGTGGAAATTAGTGGTCAGCTCACTGCCCACCACCCCACCACCCCAGCTAAGCACAGTGCTCGTAAAATGTCAGAATGACAGCGCCCTGGAGGGTCTGCCAGCCTCGGAGGAGACATCTGGAGAACGGCCTTCCAGAGCCTGGCCAGGCCAGTGCTCGGCAGAGCGGAGCCCCTGGGGTCTCCAGCAGCCCCTGCCGGTGAGGTCTTCCAGCCGTGAGGAGGCTCTGCCGGGAGGCGCATTCCTGCAGCTGCATCTGCGGGGAGATCTCCCTCCCTATCTGTGTTCTGCTAATAAAAAGAAACACACTCGCGAGGTTACACAAACAGCGGCCAGTGATTGACGCGGCGCAGCCCTTGGCGAGCACGCGGGCCGCGCGGCAGCTGCTGAGGAAACACCATGCGGGCGGCGCGTCCCTCGGCGTTTGCTTTCCATTAGCCTCACATTTTGCCCTTTCGTCACACTCCGCCGATCAGGGCTGGCTGGGGGCCTGCTGCTGGACACCGGCTCGCTACGGGGCGGCCCTGGCAGGACTCAGAGTCCCCCAGCGGGCCCAGGCTTGTCCGGCTGCTGCACCGGTGGCTCTGCCAGGGGATCCAGGGTCTGGGGCTCTGAGCCGGTGCCTGTGTCTGGAGTCGCCCCCGGGCCACCCTGGAGCTGGCTTGAGTTGGGCCGGGCCGGAGCCCGGGTTTAATAGCTTCCTGGACGCGTCCCACGTGCCTCCCGCCAGGGACGTACCTGGGGCCCAGGAGCTGATGAAGCAGCAGCCAGACCGGCCCTGGGCTGGGGGGCACCTGTCTCTGGCAGCAGGTCCACAGCGCCCACTTGGCTTCTAAAACAAGCCTGCCCAGGGTGGAGGCAGGGCCCCAGAGCTGCGGAAGCAAGGGAAGGCTCTGGCTCCGCCTGGTCCTCCCAATGCCACGGGGACGGAGAGGCCGCAGCCCTCCCCCAGGTGCCGTCTCCTCAGTCCCAGACCCACGACGCCCACGGAGGGACGGCATGCAGGGCGTCTGTAGTCATTTGGAGGCAATGGTTGCCCAGCTTCGAGCCAGGTTCAAGAGTGGAGAGAGAGCGGGCAGGGAAAGTTGTCCTAGAACCTAAAATCTTGGTGTCCCAGAGTGGCAGGAGCCTCAAGGCAGCCTGATCCTCCCCACCAGCAAGGCACAGGTCCCCTCTGTGAAACACCTCCGTGTGCAGGTGGAGAAACCGAGGCTCTGCACACTGGCCAGCCACCCGGAGCCCCTTGAGGTGGGCCTCCACTCTGTTGTCCACCTCACACCAACAGAACGGTGGTCAGACTCCACGGCGTGCTTTGGAGATGGGACCATCCGTGCCTCTCCTGGGCTCTCGGTCCCTCCCTCTTGTCTCCACGCATTGCTGACAGGACAGAACTCAGAGAACGGCGGCCCTGGCCATGCTGAGAGTGCTTGGACAAGCCACAGCTCACTCAGGCCTCAGTTTCCCCATCTGTCCATGGAGATCCTGGTGGGAGGGGGCCGAGAGGTGACCCAGCTCTGCCCACCCAGTCCTCCAGTCTCCAGGCGGGAGGTGAGAGCGGCCTGCCTCCCCTGCGAGGCTCCCTCCCCCCTCCTCCCTCCACGAGGGGAAATTACCTATTAATGAGAGAGAATTACAGATACAGTGTCTGGCCCCACGCCCAAGGTCCTTGGGAGAGCAGGGGGCGAGGGTGCTGGAAGCAGAATTGGAAACAAATGCACGGGGCTGTTTTCTCTGGTGGATCCACGGTCCCCTCCCCACCCCCACTCCTACTGCTGTCCCAAATTTGGACTTTTACGGAAACGGATTTCATGCCTGGGCTTCCCATGAACTCTCTTAATTCAATTGAGGGGCCATTATCGGCACCGGGTGTAATAGGCCGTTTCCGCAGCCTGGGGTAGGCCTGTGGAGGCGAGCGGTGGGCGCATCTCCCCTCTGCAGGCGGGGGCCGGGGCAGGGGTGGGGTGGCGCAGGGGGAAGGGGCCTGGGCTGAAGTCCCTGCCCTGGCAGGTGCCCAGAGGGGAAGAGGGTGGCTGCAGCTCCTTTGGGTGGGGGGCACCAGGCTCACAGAGGGCAGGACACGAAGAAATGGCAGGTGAGTCTGGGGTGGAGAGGGCCACCTGGGGTGGGGGTGACTGGGGGTCCCGGGGAACTTGGTGGGAGGTGGTGTCAGGGCCATGGGTGGAGGTGCCATCTGCCAAGAGGCAGGGGCCCCTCTCCCAGGAAGCTCCTTTGCCCATGCTCTCTCCTCCACTGGGAATTCTCTTCCACCCACCTGTGCAGGGCCCACCATCACCTCCTCCAAGAAGCCTTCCAGGGGTCCTCTCAGAAGCCCTCATTCCACCCTCGTGGCATTGTGACTGTAAGAGGCCCTGGCCCCATGGATTGAGGGCTGTGGGAAGACAGAACCAGCCCAGAGCCTGACCCAATACAGGATCCCTGGGGAGGGGTTGGCGAGGGGGCTGGATGGCTCCTTGTAGCAGGGAGTGTCCAGGCTGGGGTGCCCCTTGTCCCGGATGGACAGACAGGGAGCGAGCCCTGTCCCTGCAGGGGAACAAGCCTGTGGAGCTGACTGTGACCCCGGCCAGCCCTGGGCCTCTCCCCAGTCCTCGTCCATCAAAGGGGCGCTCATAGCCAGCCTTAACGGCTGGGCATGGTGAGAATGTGCCCACGGTGCCTAACTGGGCCACCCGAGCGCCTAGTGGGGACGGCTTTGCTACTGCAGAGTGGGGACTGGCAGGGGGACGGGTGGACCCCAGCCCCAGGCCCGTGGCAGTCCCCGGGAAGTGCAGTGCTGAGGGAGGACGGGTGCCCTGCAGACCCTCCTCTCCCCCTTGGAGGCCTGGCGGGAGCCTGGTGAGCTCAGTGGTCAGGGGGAACCCAGGCTTCAGAGAGCAGACCCAGTGGGGGCTTCAGTTCTCCCTTTTGTCCTGAGCCAGACCAAAAGCTGAGGCTCCAACAGCCAGTGAGATGCCCGGGAGCTGGGGAGCTGCAGGGCTGGGGTGCAGCGCAGCCTCGTCCCGCGAGCGCTGGGCGGGTGCAGAGGGAGGCGGCCACCCCAGCGTCCCCACAGCCTCTGGCCTCTGTGGTCTCTCTCTGGTTTTTCACACTAAGTGGCTTGAGCTCATCGAATACTCCATAGTCCCAGCCTCCTGGCAGCCAGCCCAGGGACTAGTCTGGGCCCCGGCTCGTGGGCAGTGATGGGCGTCACTTCCAGGCTGGAGCAGAGAAGAGCCAGCCTCCGCCTCCCAGATCTCTCTTCTGTTTGTGGTGCCTGAGGGCCACAGTGCGGCTACAGGACGTTGGACAGCCGCACTGGACAGCCGTCCTGGTCCAAGGGACTGGCAGGGGCAGGGCCCAGCTGACCCCGACCGGTGTGTGAGATGGGCATGCGTGAGGAATAGCCTTTGGGGTGTGAAGCCTGGAAATCGAGCCATCTGTTTCCGTAGCAGAGCCCTGCTTACCCCGCCTCACGCCGGGACGGGCACCAGACCCGGGCAGGTAACGGAGAATGACTGGAGCGTGTGGTGCTGGGGAGCCGGCGTTGGAGACGGGCCTGAAGGACGTGCCCCACGTGGTCACAGCCGCAGGTGGAACTTGGAGCGCGTGGGCTCGGGAGAAGAGGTGGGAATGGCAGAGGTTAGCAGTTTGGGGCTCACGCAGGGTACAGGAAAGAAAGGAGCCCAGGAGAGATGTGGCCAGGTTGCTGGCAGAACAGAGAGGGGCAAGGAGGGCCCAGAGCCCGGGCCTGGGAGACGAAAGAGCGACCACCTCTGAAGCCGAGCAGAGAAGGCGAGCTCTGGATGCACTGGAGAAACACTGCCCGGGAAAACCTCGTCACCGTCCGGCTGTCGCGGCGGGAGCAGGAAAAAGACGATCAGATCCAAGCAGCTTTATCCTACAAGGGCTGATGGCAGAAGGAGCATTCCTTTCCCGGGCTGCATAACAAACACCACCAACAGGGTGGCTTAGACAACAGACACTTTTTTTCTCTCCCAGGCCTGGGGACTGGAAGTCCGAGATCCAGGTGTGGGCAGGGCCAGTTCCTCCTGAGGCCTCCCTCCTGGGCGTGCAGACGCCATCTCCTCCCTGTGTCCTCACATGGTTGTCCCTCCGTGTGTGTCTGTGTCCTGATCTCCTCTTCTTATAACCATGCCAGCCCTGTTGGATTAGAACCCACCCTAACAGCCCCATTTCTCCAAACACAGTCACACGCTGAGGTCCTGGGGGTTAGGACTACAACCTGTGAATTGGGGAGGACACAGTTCAGCCCATAATGTGGGAGAGGAGGGAGGGGGAGGAGGGAGACGGATACCAGGAACAAAGACACACAGCAGAGAGCTGAAAATTGCGTCTCAAGAAGTGTTTCAGTCATAGCTGCCTGCACTGCTGAAGCCGCAGGACGAGCCCCTGGCTCCTGGCCTTCCCCAGGCCAGAAGGGGACTGACACAGCACTCAAAGGAAGCCGATGAGCTGCTGGGAGACGAGTGTCTCCTGGGGCGCGGGGCCAGGGCCCAGAGCACAGCAGACGCGAAAGCTGAACCCAGAGAGCAGGCGTGGGGACTTATTCAGGCCACCAGACTCCCCACCTGGCACAGGGCTGTCACACCCTGTCACCAGGGGCCCGGACACCCTGTCATCGGACGGGACACACTCACTCTGAGACAGGAGGGGCCTGAAGTTCTGAAGGATCCCTGAGGCTCTAAGTGTCCGCTGTTCCAACATGCTGAGAGTAGGAGCGTGTGCGCCCTGGAGCTGGGCTTGGTGGCAGCCGGGCAGGGCTGTGGGCTGGGCCAGGCTGGGGTCCAAGCAGAGCCAGGCTGGGGCCGGGGCACCCGGGGAAAAGGCATTCTGAGGACCCACGTCTGAGACAGTTCCAACCCAGCCCCTGGGGAAGGCGTCCAAGGCGGGCAGAACTTCAAATGCTTTGGGGTTATTTTATTGTATTTTATATAAGTAGAGGCAAAGATTGGTTTCTCCTGTGGTCTCCTGCTCTCTAAGTCGAGCATCTCTCCCGGCTCCTGCTGCTCAGGGTGGAGCCTGGCCGGGACAAGGAAGCCGGGTGGCTCCAGCTCCCCCACTCACACCAAGCCACCTCCAGCCTTTGGGGACAGGCTTCCTTCGGTCAGACCCCTTTGGGCAGTCTGTTTGATGCTTAGCAGGTCACCCAACCTCTCTGAACCTCTTAGGGACTTCTGCCCTTGAGCCTGTTCAGGACTGGGAGCTCCTCGACAGCCCACAGCCGACAGCCCGGGGAGTGATGCACTGTGGTTCCCTTTGGAATCACCTGGGAGGCCCCTGGCTTGGAGGGTGGGCCCTGGAGCTGGGGCTGGCTCTCTCTCAGCCAGGACCCCCGAGGCAGCTCCCTCTCTCCCAGATAGCTCAGCCCCACCGCCCCGGGGAAGGGGTGCAGCTGCCCAGGCTGGGGAGCTGGGCATGTCCCAATTCCTCTTACTGGTCCCCTGCACTCCTGTCTCCCCTTCAACTCCCTCCTCCATGCCAACCACCAAACCCCAGGCCTATCCCTGGGCTGCTCAAGCTGCTGCCCTCAGGACAGAGTCGCCCAAGGCCTCAAGGTCCTCCTCCTGCCCACCCGGCAGCCCCACTCCCTCCACCCCAACCCCGAACGCCTGTGCACTCCTCTTCTCCTCCATGCCTTCATCCCTCTGCCAGAAACGCCCTCCTCCCTCCCTCCGTCGTCTTCTACCTTCCTTCCTTCCTTCCTCCCTCTCTTCCTTTCTTCCCTGTCTCCCTCCCTCCCTCCCTCCCTCCCTCTCTCCTTCCTTCCTTCGTTCCCTGCTCAGCTCAGGCTCACACCTTGAAGCTTCCTGGCCCCAGAAGCCCCCAGAGCTCCCTGTGCTGCAGCTTTCAGACCTGCCCGCCCAGCTGGCAGGTGCTGAGGAGCTGTGTCAGTTAGCTCCTGCTGCGTAACAAAGCACCCAGGACTCGAAGTCTAAAGCAACAGCGTTTACTTTTGCTCGTGAGTCTACTTGTCAGCCAGTTCCCCTGGTCTCCACTGACCTTGGCTGGACCTGCTGAGGTACCTGTGGTCAGCGGGCAGCCTGGCCCAGGGCTGGCTCGTTTAGGACGATCTCTTCACTCCCTTTCTATGCTGCAGAATTGCCTACACTTAGTGGCTTAAAACAACCCCATTTGTCAGCTCACAGTTCTGCAGCTCAGAAGCCCCACATGGCGTGGCTGGGTCCTCTGCCCAGGGTCTCACGAAGTTGAAATTGAGCTGCATTTTCGTCTGGAGACTCTGGGGAAAACCAGCTTCCAGGCTCATCCTTGTTGCTGGCAGAATTCATTTCCTTGAGGTTGTGGGCCTGAGGTCCCTATAGTGGGACATCTACTGTTCAAACAAGTCTCAGGCAGCCAGACCCAAAGAGCCAGAAACTAGACTCCATGTTTGGTGGAGGAGCTGCTGGGTCCCAGGGCAGAGGGTGTGGCCCTGGACGTGGCCCCTCAGTCGCTGCCGTCTGCCCACACTGTAGTGGCCTGTTCACATGTCCTCCACATGCACCGGCCAGGAGCTGCTAACCAGGTCACAGGGAAGGGGTGCTGGGCGTGTCCACCTTCACTGCAGCCTGGACCCTAATGATGGATCCCGTGACCCCTCCAGGCACCCCCAGGCCAGGGAGCAGCTAGGAACCACACCCACTCAGCAGCCCCGTGGGCATTAGAGCCCCCCAGGAGACTGCTGTCCACACAGAGGATGCCCGTCACTGGTACCATGGCTTCCTTGCCCCGAGTACACAGTGGGAAAGAGGCTGGCCGTGTGTCTGCAGGCCACCACCTCAGGCCTTCCACGGCTCCACCACACACCCCGTCTGTCTCGTCAGCCAGCTGAGGGGCCGGAGCAGAGGCGGGCACAGCCTCAGTGGAGAAGGAGGCTGAGTCTCTGATGACCATGGGGCAGAGCCGGCCCGGGCTGTGGTGCGGCTCCTGGCAGGACGAGCCCCTACCCACCGTGCCTGCTCCCGGCCCCCAGCTCAGCGGCTCCCCCCATGGTTCAGCCCAGCTTGGGGGCCCCGGAGACCCACGAGGAAGCCTCTCCATAGACAGTGGGGCGCTTGGCCACCAGGCAGCCCGGGGACAGTGCTCAGCTGTGAGGGATTCTACGTCCAAGACTGGGGTCATTTCAGGGACTGGCTGCGGGGGAGAGGAAAGAGGAGGAACAGGAGGAGCTGATGGGGGAGTGAAGGACCAGCAGAAAGAAGGAAAGGAGCAGGAGGAGCTGGGAAGTGGCAGGCAGGCTCGATCTAGCCAAGCGTCCCTTCGCCTCACTGCCGTGTCCACAACTATCTGCTGTCCCACCACGGCCCGGCGAGCAGGAATGGTCGCCCCCTTACAGAGGGACACAGACCCGGGGAGCTCCTGGGCTGGGACGGAGATTAGTGGGAGCATCCCTGCTGTCACAGGTGGACTCTGAGGCCTCCCCAATGTGGCAACTGGTCTCTGAGGCTGACTTCCCGCTCAGCCTCCTGCAGTCAGGGAAGCTTCTCTCTCCATTACAGGCAAGACTCAGATGCTGAAAGGGCTGCCTGGCTTCCCGACTTCCTCGGCGCCCTCGGGAGTGACACATCCCCTGGGCTGGATGGACACAACTTGGGGCACCTCCCGCTGTCACCCCCATACCCCTCCCCAGCCAGGGTCCCCCTCGCCCACCTCCACTCGACAGGCCTCATGGGCACCTGGTGGCTGAACTGTCCCAGTTTGCTTATCTGCAAAGTGGAGAAGGGCACTGCCTGCCTGGGGTCCCTGTGGAGGAAATCGGGACTGCAGGTTGGGGCCAGGCTGGTGCACACTGGGGCCAGAGACCTGGGTTCAGATGCCTGTCTTGCCCGTCTCCAGCTTGGTGACTGGAACAGACAGCGGGGCCGTGGGAGCCGCAGGGCAGCTGGGGGGGTGAGTGAGTGTTCCCTGAGGCCAGGGGCCACCTGGGAGGGAGCGATGACAGACGCCCGGGGAGTACTGTGTCTCAGGGCCGGGCCTTCCCTCTCGGCAAGGATTCACCCAAGGCGCTGTCGGGCCTGTCACTCAGGCCTAATCCCTGCCCTTTGTCCGCCTGCCACCCGGGCTTTGGGCTGCCACCTGCCTGAGCTGGTGATGTCACAGGAAAAGAATGTGGCAGGTGGGGCGGGTGAGGGGCCGTCCCTCCCTCCAGGCCAGCAGAGGGCTGCAGGAGACAGTGTGGCAACTCGGGCCCCTGTGTGGCCTCGGGCATAATCCTGTCCTGCAGGTGACACAGTCTCCCTGAGGTCAAGGATTCAAAAGTCGTGGAAGCTTCCAGAGCCTTGCTTCAGGGAAGCGTGCTGCCTGGTTCGTGGTTACAAACCGGTGCCAGCAAACAAAACAGCAGGGGCGTCTGTCCAGAGCTCCATCCACTCCCCGAAACGGTTGCAAACCGGACGTGGACATTCTCTGGGGGAGCGGCCCTGTCTGCACTGGATCCCCAGGGCTCTGTGGTGAGACTCCGCAGTGTGGGGGCCACCGTCCTGGGGGCTCAGAGCAGGGGCTGCCATGGGCCTCTCTGAGCCTCAGTTTCCTCCTCTCTGGGGCAACCTTGATGTCCCCCCACTGCCCTCCAACCAGCCCAGGAAACCCAGGTGGCTTCCTTAGTCTCCCCTGGTCGTCTCCCCCCATCATTCTGGGGCATCTCATTCCTTTAATTCCCCACGCCTTGTGGGGGCGGCACTGACCGACCCCCCGCCCCACTGCCAGGAGGGAGAAGAGGTGGGGTGCTCCGAGGCTGTGTGACAGGCCTGGGGACGTGCCTCCTGCCAGCCCCTCAACACACAGGGCCTCATCTCCAGCAGCTTCTGGGACCCTCCTCATGTCTCTGATGAGGTTTCCTTCTCTCAGTCATGTGGTGACTGGGATCCAGCCTCCTCCCCGTGGTGACTGGGATCCAGC